>NC_137209.1:1967500-2087500 GCF_960531495.2 Zeus faber
AAGTCACCACCTGTTTATGACCTCACGACACAAGAACTTGGCAACTGACTGAGCATCTTTAAGCTTGGTTGGACATGCCTCAGGCACACCGTGAAAATCTATCCACGACGACTAACATGTATCTTTAACCTCCTATTGGTCTTATCATGTCAACAAAATCTACAACCAACTCACGCAAAGGACCTGTCAGAGTTGGACTGTGACCCGGTGGACTCATCACACCCCTCCGAACATTATTTTTAAGACAGTTTGTGCATTTGCCTATGACATAATCAATTTGCTCAAGCACAAGTACGGTGCCCAAAAACCCTACTCTTTCATGATTTTTCTCCTTACCCCCCCCCTTGCAACATGGGCTAACCAATGTGCTTCCTGAATCATCAGACCTAGTAGGTCAGGGGATGATTTCTCCACAGACCAGCAGAATCATTCAAATTTTCAAATCATTTTCCAATTTCTACAGCAGAGCTCAATTGGTTTTGTGAGAGGAATCAGCTGTTTCACACCCTCAAATCTGATTGTCCGTACCAATTGGTCAGACATGGGGAGATGTATAGCATCTTCAGGCCGAACACAGGTGAAAGCTGCTCCGCAATCTGCCATTACTTCCAATGGCTTATCATTTATTTTCACCTCTATTTTTGGATCTTGCTCCGTCCCTGATATTATCAGCTGACACCTCCCTTTCGAGTCTTCCGGGCACCCCTAAAAACCAGGTTCCGGACCTCTGTAAGGGTTCGCCTGTCCCCTGGGTGGCTGTGTTTGTCCTCTGAAGCCTCCTCTGAACCTGTAGCAGTCACGTGCAAAATGGCCTAGTTGTACACAATTATGACACGCTCCTTGAGACTGTTGGAAATTTCCTCCTCTTCCTCTTCCTAAATTTCCTTGACCTTTTCCTCTCCATGTTTGTGGTTGGTCAAAAACTGGCTGTGGAAAGGAGACAGTGGGGACCACAGGTGGTAGAACTTGAATCTGTCCTTGCTGTGGTTGTGATGGTCATTTATTTAGTTGTGACTGGCTCTGCATAACCACAGCTTGTTTCTTTTCTTTCCTCTTGTTATCCACCAACTGTATTTGGTTGAGTTTTCTGAGAGTCTCCTGGTCCTGTTCCTTTTGGTCATGCTCCTTTTTCCGTTATAGCTCCACTTGATGCGCTATGTGGTCCGTATAAACACCTTTGGTCATGCTTCCAAGACCAACCACTTCTGCCAATTTGCTCCTCACTTGTAGAGGCAGACTTCTGTATTTTGGCTCAGAGAATTGATTTCTCCATTTGATTAAAATCTGGATCATTTCCTGTGACATTTCTCCACACTTGATGAGTTCTTGACACATAAGCTCTTGGATTTTCCTGTGGGCAATCCAAACAATTCTGGATCATACACTGCAGTTGCCACGTATCTGTTAAGGCCTGCTGCCTGCAGGATCTCTTCCATAGCTGGGACTCCAATGAGGCTAGCCAAAAGTCTTTTATTATCTCCCATGGCAGGCTGTGTTCCCACCAAAACCTCTTCCAGCTTTGATATCCACGGATGTGCTCTATCTTGAAGAGTGGGTAACTTTTCAAGTATGTTAGACATGTCTGTATTCTGCCAAGGCTTGTATTCTAAATTTTGTCCTCGAATTATCACTGGACACATTTTGTCGGGTCTCTTTCTTTTTCTTGGACGTAGTCCATACCTCAAAGTGTCGGGCTTTTGAGGCTTTTTCTTCTGTAGTTTTTTCTCCGTTATTTGCAGTTCTTGTAACCGTTTTTCCAATGCTTGTCGAACTTCGGGACAGGTGGAGTCACTTATGTCCTCCAGGCATCCGTCTATACTCCTCTCAATCTCTCTTAAAACCATGCGTCTGTCATCTCCTACCCCAGTGCTGGCTGCTAATGGTTGAAAACAGGAAGGACCTTCTTTCTCCAATTCTTCATCGCTTTCACCCTGTTCACTCTCATCCGTGTCATCCGTTCCTGGTGCCATTTTCCTCACTGGTCAATCTCCTTTTTTCTCCGCTTTAGCCAACATCCGTCTGACTGCGGGGTCGTATCCTCCAATAGCTTCGTCAAAGTCACTCCCAATCTCTTCTCCTATTTCCAGACTTCTGACTCGTTGTCTGCTTCCTAAAGGTTCCTTCTCTTGGTACTGTTGAAGCTCGAAAACAGGAAGGACCTTCTTTCTCCAATTCTTCATCGCTTTCACCCTGTTCACTCTCATCCGTGTCATCCGTTCCTGGTGCCATTTTCCTCACTGGTCAATCTCCTTTTTTCTCCGCTTTAGCCAACATCCGCCTGACTGCGGGGTCGTATCCTCCAATAGCTTCGTCAAAGTCACTCCCAATCTCTTCTCCTATTTCCAGACTTCTGACTCGTTGTCTGCTTCCTAAATGGTTCCTTCTCTTGGTACTGTTGAAGCTCGGATACATCTTGATGGTTGTTTTAGACTTGCCCATCTCTATTATTTGCTGATCTTCATCTTTGAAGCGATAGTTGCCCTCCTGTGTCATCACTGGGAGCTGGGGATAAACATCAGTGAACTTCACCTCCTTCTCATAAGGCGGGGGCTTCTTTACAGATGTTGTATGTGAGAAGGGTGCGGTAATCTTCTCCATCAATTTTTCTGTTTCCTTTTAATTTTTCTTCATTTCTTGTCTCCTTTGTTCTCTTTTTTCCTTTGCAGCTTCGAACCATGTTTGTCCCTCCTTTGCAAACAGCTGCAGAATGCCAAGTTCTGTTTGTCTTTTCTTCTTGCGTATCTTTCCTTTCTTGCCTTTCTTTTGATTTACTTGATATGTGGACACAAGCACCTGCATTGTTTTAATCACATCCGGGTTAAGAGTTCCTTCAGCTGGCCACGGTTGTTCAATGTCAGCCATTTTCCTGATATTTTTGCAATATCTTTAATAAGGGGATTATTCTTTTGCACTACATCAATAGGAGTGATTACTTTTGTAATTTTAGTATCCATTTTTGACATTCTAATGATCCTCTTATTTTATTGTAATCAAATTATTTTAAAAATGTGTTTATAAAGCCCCGTGTAATCACACTCAACCAAAAACAGCTGAATTTGCCAACCCCAAAGGAAACCAATCGCTTCCCACTTGTGAAAGCCAATTCACTAGTTCACCATCTGATGCATCTGATCACACTCATTTATGTTAAATTATCAAAATTATATCAATGTTCACTCCCAAAACAGCCTAGATAAACCATACTCATATAATGAAACCAATATTCACAGAACTCAACAGTATTTAAATCAAATCAGCTTTTCCACACGTGATCAATCAATCAATAATACTCCATTAATTAGGCAAAAGCCTTAATTAGTCAGTCCATTGCCAAGTCTCTCACTAAGTAATTGCAAATGCAATGTATGAAAAAGAACTACTATAAACCTATATGTGAAAACAAGCTAAACACGTTTATTATAACTAAATGTATAGCCATATAGGTAAATGCAGGTGAGGTCTGTTGAAAGAGTTTGTGGACAAAACCGTACTGGCCTTTAACTGGTTTAGCTGGATTCAGGATTCAAAACGTTGTCATCGGCAAACCTCAGTGTCTGTGATGATCTGTCAGATGTCTTGTCATCTGCCCTTTGGATGATCCAGACTCATTCCATCTTCTCTCTTTCCCCCAGCTTTCACTCAGCATAGTAAAAGAGAGGAAGAAAGAAAAAAGAAAAAGAACAACAGAAGTGTCTTAGACTCACTCTAAATTCTTATACACACTATAATACAATTCAGTGTGACATACATTATTAGCTTTTCTATTTTGCGCACACTTGAAATAAAGCAATGGTTACTTTTAATCATGCAATGCATTTAAAGTCCAAAGAGTATATTAGTCAATCTGATATCACCTTTCAATTATTTTTATTCTATTTGTCTATTTAACCCTATTTTATCTTATTAATTTTTCTTCTAACTGCTGAGAGAAAAGAGAACGGGGGGGGTCAACACAGCCCCTCTTGTCAAGAGGAGTTAGCTAAGTTCCATTCTGTATGAAGCACCACCCCTTGCACCACCTCTTAAATTTAGCAAAGACTTCAAGTATGGACTGGTCGTCAGTGAGTGAACATCCTGTTTTGGCTCCCGTAGGAACAGCCTAGCTCAATGCAGTTACGCACAGTCATAAATCAAAGCTGTTTTCTCTCATCAGCCGAAACACAAAACCTCTTTTCTTGCATCAAAAACCAGCGTTTCCTTCTATTTCAACAAGACTATCTGCTCTTTAACCAGACAGGACTCACAGAAACACACCCCAAGCACAAAAAAAACCCCCACACACTAGTCAAACAATTCACAAATCCTACTTCCAATTCAGAGCAGGGGATTTTCTTTTCTTTTCTGGATGTGTACATGCATGTTTAGGCAGACTGTGGCTTTAGTCCTTCAGAAGGCTCATTTTGTTATCAAATATATAAAGTCCTGTAAAGGTTCATATCCTTTATCAAATGTACAAACGTCCTTGGAAAAAGGCTCATATATCAAACGTCCTTAAAGAAAGGCTCATATACATTTATCAAACGTCCTTAAAGAAAGGCTCATAATCTTAATCAACTTTACAAAGTCCGTAAACAGGCTCATACTGTATATGTTTATCACTAAAGGGGCAAGAAATGTTTCTCTTTATGTATTATTCAACTGCTCACCACACCTATTTAATAACACATATATTCTATATATCACTTACAAATACACAAAACATTACACAAAGCTCTTCACATATCTGTAGCCACGGCACTTTCACACTCACACACACAAAAAGAAAAAAAAGAAAAAGATATGTCTGTCCGGCAGCACATCTGATCTTCCAAAGACTTCAACAGCGCTTAACTTCATCTTTTAACTTCATCTTTAACGTCGACTCCTTTATACTTTTCTAATTTCATCAAAATTTTCACTTTGGCCAAACTTTTAACAAATAATCTTTTTAATCTGATTCTCTCATCATGCATGTCCACTAGTTCTCCTGGGCAGGTTCAGCCCTGTTTTTCCCCACTTTTCTCAAACTTTATTTTTCATCTTTTAAGCCTTTAACTTGTAACTCTTTTTACTTCACTTTTCATCTTTTTCATTTAACTTTAGACTTTTAACTTTTATCTCTTTCACTTTTCATCTTTTTCATCTTACTTTATATAATTTTATATTGAGTCAATTCCCCTGGCCAGGGTTATTTCCTCTTTGTTTTTCCTACCTAGATTTGACTATATTATATTTTCATTCGGCCAACTTTCACGCAGCATTTAATGTACACATGTCTTACTGTTTAAGGAGATACGGGCCTTGTCTTCGTCAATCTTGCATGGTTATTTAAATAACTTTTGGCTACTAGTTCTGCCATTCTACAATTACTTTTAACTTCAACTTTCTCCACATCTTTTAAGCCTTTAACTTTTACTTTTAACTTCATACTTAATTCTCTTTTTTTATTTTTTCTTATTGACGTCTTTTACAACTTAATAAATCCCAATTTAGACGGAAACTCAGTTCACACATCAACACATCATCTCTATCTCCGCACAATCTGCTCTCGTCAGTGCAGCCTATCTGCACAAAACACAACAGCTTCAAAAACCACACACAGCTCAATTTTGTGAGGGGCCACTCACCCTGAGAGCGGTAGTTCGCTGGAGCAGTCGGCATCTGCAGATGAGGCCCAACAGATCCTGTTTATGATGCCACTTTGTAGTTTCTGGATGATTTTGATGTGTTGATGAAGAAGGAGTGACCGCTGACGCTGACTTGATTAAAATAATAGTTTTATTACTCAAATCAGCATCAAACCAGTCTTGCCTAGGATGTCCAAAAGAGAACAAACCCGGAAGTTTTCTCTGCTGGGCGGCCTCGGCACTCGCTTTTAATAGCTGTACAGAGCTAACATACCACATCTGGTTCCAATCCATAGGTGTCAGCTCAGCCTCTGTTTTTGCCATAAATCTAAACATTTTCGCTTCGCTCCTCGCTTGGCCTCCAATGTACACACTCTAAAGTTGACTTTCTCCGTGTAACTTTCGAAGTAACATACGTCAATATTATTACCGCACTATATCTCAGCTTTGGGAGCTCAGTGACCTATTCACCTCAAACCTTCCAGCCACCTCAGTCCAAAGAGACTTACAATTTAGTAATCCACTATGGCGGAGGGAGTCATGCAAAGCTGCAGTGTATAAATCATCAGCCATCAGGAGCAGTCACGGGTTAAGGTATCTTGCTCAGTATACTTCAGCTCGCTGCCAGAAGGAGCCAGGGATCGATCCATTGATTGCACGATGACTAGTTAATTTGTCTAACGTTCTCAATTTCGTATGTGTGATTTCAGAATTCAGGTCAGCATCCTCGATCACAGAAAATGCTGCTGTCAATACGTTTTCCGATGGCTTTTGTCATAGCAGTTGCACAAAATAGCTGGCAATGGCAGGGACTTTTTTCTCTGTACTGCTATATTTGTGGTTCTATCAATAGCTGTGTGAGAAATGTGCATGGGACCATTGTCAAACTGCAGTCTTTTTATTTATTTTTTTATTATGTCAATATTTTGTGCGTCATACCTACTTGACTGGAATAGCCAAATATTTTGCCATGTAGTGACTTAGGAAAGGAGGGGTGTTCTCATCTAGTGAGTCGTCATTTGCAGTTGCCAGTTTCCTTGTTCTATCCTCTGCTTTGGCTGAGTTAATTTCTCACATGCTTTCTATCCATATGTCTCATCTTGTCCTAAGTCTGGTCCGTTCCGGGCAGCTTGGGTGACTTTGCTTTTCCAAGAATAAATGCTTGTTTACACTCATAGAAACACGGACATTTATTAGCAAGAATACATGTTTTAGAACAAGAAACCAACAGAAAGGCTATTATGACTGGTGGGTGGGCCGAGTTTGTTTCCTTCAAATAAAAATACAAAAACAGAAATGTTATGGTTGCTCAGTGCACTACAGCATGCTTCAAACGGGAATGCCTTTCTGTGTATAGTTTTCATGTTCTCCCCACATTTACATGGGTTTCCTCTGTGTCCCCTGGATTCCACCCTAAAGACATGCGTGTTAGGATTATGGTCCCCTTGGATGGGTAAAATTCAGAGGACACATTTCCTCCTGGGGATCAATAAAGTGTATGTTCTTGTTTTCAGATAGATCCAGTAGTAAGATAGGTAGATACTTTATTCATCCCCAGAGGGAAATCGCAATGTCCCAGCTGCTCACATTAAAACAATAGGCAGTAATAATAACAATCATAGAATAAAATATGAAAAAGAACATACAATAAAACTCAGTTAACTGCACACAATAAACATATGGCAGGATTTTATTTAGTTTTTTATTGTGTCAAGTTCTGTCAAGTCATTGGCTTCAAGCCTAAGTGAAGTTCGAAGCTACGAATACCAATCCACAGTCCCATGGATGTTTTCACTCACTAGTTCTATTCATTCTCTAATAATTTGTGGTATACCACATTCTTAAGGCAAAATCTGAGAAAAGTCTTGGTTAGTACGTTAGTGTTAAACAGAGCAAGAGGCAAAGCGAAGGCGACTCAATACACTCAAAACTTGATAACTCAATACACTGTAATCAACTTTTTTTTTTTACTTTTGAATTGAAATTATTACCCCTTCAAATTATTGTTTTATTTGTTAAATTAAAAACAATTTCTTGTTTTTTTTCTATTCGTTTTCAGTGTGATTTTCATTATTATATTGTGTGTGTGTTTTGTTTTTGGCAGACAACCGGAGATGGAGCTGTTGGCAGATGTAGCCTTACTGCCGGGTGAGGAGAGAGTTATTGGTAAGTGTACTTTTGTTATAGCGAAGATGATGGTAACCTGTCTGCATGGATACATTTCATCTCAGTCAAATATAAAGAAAACCTAGAATACTCAAACAAGGATATATGGAATAAATAGATACTTTTTTCGACCCTGGAGGGAAATATAGTAAAATAAATGAAGAAGTATGAAGGAAGTTAAAAGTCATAATTGTAATAATTCTAGCAGCAGGAGTACCAGCTTGGGTGTAGGAGTGGGCAGGTGTACAGTTAGGTGACCTGCTGGTGGAAAGGTATGTAAAGGATAAATACCTGATCCTTTTTCTATAATTACAAGTCTCACACTTAGTCTCTGCAATTGCTGTTTCTCAAATGGGGGTACTCCTAGGGGTAGTTTGGGGTCCTGCATGGGGTACTCCGAAAATTTGAAGAAAGAATTTGTGCAAAAATATTGGTTATATGTAATGTTTGAAAAAACACATACGACGCTCATACAGTACATCATTTATGTTAATTTTCTTTTTTCTCCCAATGCCAGTGAAGGGGGTACTCAGCTGAAGATCTTAGGGGTACACTACAAAAAAAAGTTTGAGAACCTCTGTGCTAAGCAATTAAAAAAAATAAAAAAATAAAAACCTCAAAAACAAATCTGAAACCCGTACTCCAGTGACCGAAACACGCACTATTATTGGAGATTGGTTCCGTGGTTCTGCCCAGAGCTTTGTTGTTTTTTGTTGCCTTTAGGAAAAAAAATAGGTCTAGGTATGTCTGTGAAACACAAATACAACACACCGGTCGGTCAATATTTGATACAGTTTTTATCTGGTCAGTCAGAGGCTATCTTCATTTTTTTTTTTTTTCCTCTCCAGACAAGGACATTATCTACATCTGTCCATTCGGCAGAGCTCAGAAAGGCAAGGTGTTCATCACCAACTACAGACTATACTTCAAGAGCACAGATGCAGTAAGTCGCCAACAAAGACATTCACTGATACCCTGATCACTGATACACAGTGGCATTTCAGTGGGTGACTTTTGATGATGTGAAAGATTATTTGATTTAAATTACATATAACAACCCCCACACACAGTCTGTCACACACACACACAAATACAGGATTGAGTCCCTTTCTTTATTTTTTTCACAATCTTTCCAATATCATCATATCATCATATCAATGTCATAATATCATCTTGGATGCTTCACAATCTCACCTTTTACAGAGCGCTCTTTCACGCCTGCTGCAGTGAAACTGGTCAAGCATTGTAACCAAATTCTCATTGAACATGGGAAGCTCTTTGTATTTTCAGACATACTCATATGCAAATAAATTATTGTATCTTATCCAATTTTTTATGTCATACTCGGAAGGCTTTTATTTACTAGTTGCACATTGCTGGTAGCCGCATATCTGTTATTATCCTCAATGGGTTGAGGATATGATCTAAATGATCTCATTTAGGCAGTTTAGATAAGTCCTTTTCCTGCTCATGCGCTTGCGTTTTTGTTTGTCGATGGAAGCTGCACTAACACTCTGTATTGTATTAATCACCACAGATGACAAGCCCCATGAACATCAGATGTCTGTGATGTCCATGGTGCCCTTTTTATCGGCCGTTTTGTTGTTGTTTGGTTGTTTTTATATGAATGGGAATCGAGATTTCATTGGAAACAGTTGTATTATATATGGACTAAAATAGGGGCCCCGACAGACCCCTGTTTTAGTCGTGTGCTTGGAAGGGGGGATGCTGATGGGGGAAAGTTTCTCCGAGAGCCGAGTGGACCTTTTTTTTTTGTTTGTTTGTTTGTTTTTTTTGGGGGGGGGGGGGGGGGGGAGGTTGGTTTTTGTTTGTTTTAAATCCGAATCTGAAAATTGTCAACTTTGGATAAACTAGTTAATAAATAGATAAGTCCAAATTATAGTGGGGACAATAACTCATTTTCCAGCATAATGTTTTATAATCACTGTAGGAGAATATTGTAGCAACAATCGTGTTTTAATAAATTGAATATTCCAGAATAAATTACTTTATTTAGCCGGGAGGAAAAAGAAGAGGAAGTCCAGACAACCAGTGGATTTATTTTCTTGGCAAGATATGAATATTCATGATTTACTCGCTCTGAACTGCATTGTTCCTCATCTGCATTGTTAGAGTCCAGTTTATTGGTGTGGATGAAACTGATAGACTGAATACATATATGGGTTACTAAAATTGTATGTTATTTATTAATCTCTCTGGGGGAAATTAGTTTTCTGCATTTGACTCATCCTTACCTAGGAGCAGTTGGCAGCCGCAGTACAGCAGCCGGGGACCAACTCCTGCTCTTTCGCCCGTGCCTCAGTCAGGGGCAATATACATGTCTTTTGATGGTGGAAGGAAACCGGAGCACCCGGGAGACACCCACGTAATCACGGGGAGAACGTGCAAACTGCACACAGAAAGGACCTGGGACTTGAACCCCGGACCTTCTTCCAACATTGGTAACCACTGAGTCACATGCCGTCCTTTTTTTTAATTTAAAAAATAATATTTTTTTTTAACTTTGAGCACCTACTATTTTTTTTTTAAACAGAACAAAGATGTAACAGTTCCAAAGGTTTTAGTAAAAATCAAATAAATGTGTATTTTTACAGTTGTGTTTTAAAACAAAAATAAAACAGACCGCCATTGCCTGTCCAGGGCGTATTTATGACTACGATGGTTGAATTAAGTAAAATAAAAATTACCCAGCCTGGTAACTACTATGGTGCTTTTAATAAGCGTAATTGGAAAATGGTCCTCATAAGATGCTTATTAACATTATTGTGTGGAAAAAAAAATATATAAGTGTTAATAGCATTTATTAGCAGTTAACTATGCATTTATTGAGAGTTAACTATGCACTTATTAACAGTTATGTAGGCTTTTATTATGTGTTATTTAGACTCTATAAGTGGCAATAACAGCATTTATTAGCAGTTAGGGGTGCAACAGATCACAAAACTCAGTTCGGATCATATCACAGTTTTGAGTCACGGATTGGATCTTTTTTGGATCAGCAAAAAAAAAAGAAAGGGGCAAAAATATAACTTTGCTTTCCATTTATTCTGTTAAACACTTAAAGCAAGGCATTTTGCCCATGGTCTTAAATGAAAACAACATACAAGATGTCAAATGTATATATAAAATATTCAAATACTCGACAGTCGAGGATTTGGCCGCGTCACAAAAGTCTGCATCCCTCAATACACATCATATTGGTTTACTAGCGGCTCTTGGAGCTCCTTTTCTCAACACAAATGTTGGGTCAATTCTCGATTCAAAATTCTGTCTTTCTTCCTCAGTATCAGGACATGATGATTTATCGAATCCATCCATAGGTCACATTGGCGCAGGGTCACGAACGCGACCCAGTGGGGCGCGTGGCCGTAGCCGTGTCACAGCGGGGCGTGCGTCATTATGCAAAGCAGAATCAAGACTGAATGGACAGGATGTGGATTCAGGAGCCGCGAATCCATTGACATGATAAATAGGTGTTGGTTTGGAAAGACAGATAGAGAGAACAAAGGCAAGGTCTAACTCAATGCCAAATCTAACCTAATTTGATTATTATCATATTATTCTAAAAAGGAAAGTTGCGATTCTAAGCTTCTTTTTTTTTTGCCGTGCGCATATAATAAAATCACGCGTAGTAGGTCGAGAGAGATTTATGAATCGAAGTCACTTTTTTTTCTGAGCTCACGATTGTCGACCTCAGAGGGTTAAACTCCTAAATAATTCCACATTTATAAAATGTGTATTCTTACTTTTAAATAAAAGCTTTTTTTAAAAGCAAAGATGTTGTGTGTTGATGACCCTATTCAACATTCCCTATAAACACAAGAACAATGCAGAGATTGCCCCATTCAGCAGGGTGTAAAGTAGCCATGTGGCTTTGTTGGTGCTCCATCCATTTGCATTCTGGGAGCTGGCTGAATGAAGCCAAGTGTGGGGAAAAAATTTGAGTTCTCTCAAAGTTCTCTCAAATCTCAGAAACCCAGTTTTCCGCACTCTTGTGCCATAGCCAGCCATAGCTTTGAAAAAATATTTGCTTGATTCACACGAGTGACACCTTGTTTTAAGCTCTGATTCTCCACTTTCAAATGCTACCAAAAAAGTCAAAAACCACCAAATGTACCTAAAGTCTGGGTTAGGGTCTATTTGTAGATCACAAATAATCAATGTTTTTTTGTTTATTATACTACAAATTGGGACACTTTGGCTGCAGAACTGCTGATCCCGATGTCGTCAAAAAAGTAAAATAATGCCCAATATATCGGGCACTAACCAGAAGAACCGTGTTGAGTTCCAACACGATGTGTTTGCCGGTGAGTTCGGCCTGCCCCAAGTGCGTAGGCCTAGGGAATAACCGAACAGTATCCGCTGGTACTCGTAAGTTATTCCCATAAAAGCAAAGCGAAGTAAACGTTTGTGTGCTAGGAGGATGGGTATATGAAAATAATGCATCCTTGAGATCGACTGAAGTGAACCAATCCCCTGGCATGATGTAACACAGCACACACTGTGTAGTCAGCTTGCGGAATGGTCTCTTTACAATCAGTTCGTTGCGAGCTTGTGAATCCACAATTGATCTAATTCCTGCTGTCTTTTTGGAAACCAAGAAGTAGTGAGAATAAATGCCGGTCTGACTGTTCGCTGATGGGATGACTGATATTGGCCCCTTCCTTAATTGTGCTTCTTTCTCCTCTGATTACACAACTGCTACCATTGTATTTGACATCACAGTCTCTCGGATCCTTTGGTGGGGGTTTCGGGGGGTGTGGGGGTGAGCGGGCGGGTGTGTGTGGTCGCTCATTGAAACTCAGATATATTATTGCTAAAGAGATCAATTGTATTCTAAAATGGCCTGGACAGATTTGTTGGTACCCCTTAGAAAAGATTATAAATAATTGGATTATAGTGATATTTCAAACTAACTGTTTTCTTTAATTGTTATCACACGTCTTCAATCTTATAATCAGTCAATCAGCCTATTTAAATGGAGAAAATAAGTCACTCTGCTAACTGGTATCATCGTGTGCACCACACTGAACGTGAACCAGAGAAAGCAAAGGAGAGAGTTGTCTGAGGAGATCAGAAAGACAATTATAGAATAGCATGTTAAAGGTAAAGGCTATGAGACCATCTCCAAGCAGCTTGATGTTCCTGTGACTACAATTGCAAATACCATTAAGAGGTTTAAGGTCCATGGGACTGAAACTAACCTCCCTCGACGCTGCCGCAAGAGGAAAATCGACCCCAGATTGAACAGAAGGAAAAAAACAGCCAAGGACAACTTTCCAAAGAGGTACAAGCTGAACTCCACGGTCAAGGTACATCAGTGTCCGATCGCACCATCCGTCGCTTTTTGAGTGACAGTGAACTCCATGGAAGAAGACCCAGGAGGACTCAATTTTTGAAAGAAAGACATAAAAAGCCAGACTGTAATTTGCTAAAATGCATATTGACAAGCCACAATGCTTCTGGGAGAATGTCCTTTGGACAGATGAGTCAAAACTGGAGCTTTTTTGGAAGTCACATCAGCTCTATGTTCAGACGAAAAAATGAAGCTTTCAAAGAAAAGAACACCGTACCTACTGTGAAACATGGAGGAGGCTTGGTTATGTTTTGGGGCTGCTTTGCTGCTTTATCTCTTTTCACAGTTTCTTTGTTTTCCTCTGACATACCAAAGGCATGCAGGTATACATGTGAAAATTGCTTCATCACTTTTCAGGAGGAACGAAGCATTGTTTCAATGAGCTGTAAAGGTACCAACATATTGGTCTATGTGTCCACGTCTCCATATATGCAATATATATATATATATATATACACACACACACACACACACACACACACACACACACACACACACACACAGTAGGAGCAACTTGGAGAGGATAGCTGGAACATGGCACAGCCCAGGCAGATCAGTGATTGGTGTGTGGCTGACCCATGCAAGGACCGTGATGGCGCTGTGATCCGACCGTGGCTGTAATGATATCCCCCTGGATGATGTAATTTCGCGCCAACACCTGGGAACACCCCCAGGCTGCATTTGTGGAGAAGCAGTTGCAATGCTTTATCTGTCTGCAGTGGTTCAAAACGTAAAGCAACTTGCGTATACAGGATAATCTTGCGTTTATTTAATGAAAAAGATGTAGATGTGTTTATCGAATGAAACTAATAACCACTGTGCGTAACCTTGTGTAACAGGTGTTTATTTTACATACAACAATTGTGCAATATCCCAACAAATATAATCGCAATACTTCATGTATCACAAAACATGCCATATCGTGCATTTTCACACTGCAGGAACTTTTTCATAGTTCTAAAGGACATTTTGGAGGAACCGTCCCTTTTATTGTGTCCACACTGCAGGCACTAGTATGGATTATCGTAGTTCTTAGAACTCTGTTTTGAGCAACTTATTTAGCTCCTGCTCCAATACAGAGACTGAACCTTTGGTAACTGGCAGTGCTGGTGATGGGTCCAGACCTAAGACCTTGAGTCCGCCCAGTCGAGTTGCATCGCTCTGGGTGGCCCATGTACACTCTACGGTAATAAAAAAAATAATAATAATAAATAAATACATGACAAATAATAAAATAGTATTTTTATTGTCGATGTATTTATTTAATCTTACGACGTTAATTGAATGAAACAGAAAATCTCCGAGTGGGCGAGCCCGTGCTTTACGAAAGTCGGAACAAACTTTTAAATTACATCTTCTACATCTAATATGAGTGAAGATTCAGCAACTGGATTATATCTCGCCTCAAATTTGTTCAGAAACAAACTTTTGTGGATTGATAAGATGAAATCAGTAGAAGTTAAGGAGTAAATACACACGGTACTCAAGCTGAAACTGGAACAGCTTGAGTACCAGTTGGATAACGTCACATCCGCGTCGCCAGTGCCAGGTTTCCCCTGGGTCCTAGTTCCCCTCAGGGAGTCTCCACAATTGTTCGGTCCCAGGTGATTCCCACCCCTATTTGAGACAAATAGCAGTGGGATCCATATGTAATATATATATAATTAACATAGTATATGATACCCGTATTATATCATGTTATATATAAAACAGTATTATTTAATACATATACTACATTATATGTATTAAATATAAATATAAATTATATATATTTTATAATTATATAACATACAGATGTTACACACACATCACCCTGGTTTACCAAAATAAGAGACGGCAAAAGGAATTGACTAGGCTAGGCTTCCCATGGCATACTTGAGTCAATCACAGAAGTGTGTTGGTTGCACAGTGGTTTATGGGATGCATAGTCCCTCCACTGTTGCGCTCTTTGATTGGCTGTGAACCAGTGGTCCAGGTGTCCATTTTCCAAGTGTATCTTCCAGTGATGTGTCGGTTGCAAAAACAAGTGATTTATTTGTCCTGCCACCACCACCCCCGCACATAGAAATTGAGGAAAAATAAATGCATAACGAATTGCGCTCAGGTAGTTGTGCTTTAACCGTCGATATGACGCAAAATGCAAAACTGTTGTTTTAATATTTAAGCTTGTCATACCAAACATAATATTAAGTTGTGGTATTCTGGAAGTTATAAGTCATAGTACAATTATATTGAATGATTTTGGTGATATACTGTATATCAATCATAAGTCAAAACAAAATTTGGCTTTAGTACGAAAGCCAGAAGAGATGCTAAATGATCGGGCTCAATAGGAACAGCCGGAATTATCATCACTATTATCTTCCCTCCTATTGGCTGTGGTGGCCGACGCTGCTCATTTGCATTTGCCCATGCTTGCAAATGTGTGACCGCAACGTTTAGTGTTCATACTGTAAACCAGCACATGTCGATTGCCACATACTGCACTGTAAAGCAGAGATGGCACTCATCAACAAAGAGAGGTCCCGCCAGCTTGCATTGCCTCAGCGGGAATTAACTGGGTGAAGACCTCTCCAGAGTCACCAGATTTGAATCCCATCGAGCTTGTTTGGCACTCGTTGAAAGGCTTCATCAGATAGGAGGCTAAACCCGGCACAAAGCAGGAGCTTGTACGAGCCATAGAGGGCTTCTGGGAGATGAGACTGACACCAGATTAGAATTATTTTAGGTCTACACAAAGTTCTAAGACTAGTTGTGTAGAATCAAGGAGGGCATACTGGAAAGTGAGAAGTAAAATAATATTGTGCCATTCTCATCTGGTTCCATACTGCGCTTGACTAAAATAAACACAAAGATAAAAAAAAAAAAAAACATTCCTCTGTGTTCACTGTGATGATTGAATAAGGTTGAGACAATGAATGACATGAAAACAACAACAAATAGCAGGGTGAACATTGAGGTGAGAATGTACATAATAGCAGTGTAAGGTTTAGAAGATAAGGTAATTCATGTATTTGAGTTACAATATTTCCTCAAATATAAACAGTTACTCAAATAAAAACCGAGCCTCTAATAAATACAGGGGGTGTGGTCAACACAAACTAATAAAGGCCTAAGCCCTACCTCAGATTAAGACCAGGGTTAGGGGAAAATCCAAGGATGAACTACTGATGCCTGCTACACAGCATGTGTACAGTATGCCACTTAAGCATAATGTACATTTCTTCTGCTTTATTCATTGTGTGAAAGGTTTACCTAACTCTGAGAATTGGAGCGGGTTTTTTTCTGCCTACAGTGTGCCGTGTGCACACCTTATAAGTTAATATAACTTATTACTACTACTCTACTCCAGCGGGTTATCTCTCAAATAGGAACCATTCTGTGTGGAGTTTGCATTTTCTCCCCGTGCTCACATGGGGTTTCCTCCACCGACTGTAACATCAGTAAGGACCCCCACCAAAAATATGCACACATCACCATCATCCGACCAGCGATGGACATTTGGTACCAGGTCCCCGGGCGCGTGGTCGAATGCTGCCCACAGCTCCTGGCTGCCCCCCCGGAGGAAGGACAAGCTAGGATGGGTGAAATGCAGAGGCCACATTTCACTGGCCACCACCCAAAAAGCGTGCGCGTGTGTGTGTGTGTGTGTGTGTGTGTGTGTGTGTGTGTGTGTGTGTGTGTGTGTGTGTGTGTGTGTGTGTGTGTGTGTGTGTGTGTGTGTGTGTGCGCGCGCGCGCGCGTGTGCATGTGTTGTAGTGCATGTGTTGTAGTGCAGTGTGTCATGTGACAAATAAAGATTCTTATTCTTCTTCTGTGGTAATACTTATTTGAAGTATATTATAAGTACCTATCGATCCCCGTTGCTTGCGCGCAAACAAATATGTGTCCCCGGGGATGGTAGCTCAGGCAGTAGAGCTGGTGGTCTAGTGATCTAAAGGTTGCTGGTTCGATCCCAGGCTCCTCCTGCTAGCATGCTGTAGTGTCCTTGAGCAAGACACTTAACCCCTAATTGCTCCTGATGGCTGCGTCCGTCGGTGTTTGAACAATTGTAAGTCGCTTTGGATAAAAGCGTCTGCTAAATGTAATGTAATGTAAGTATAATTGACCATCTGTGCATTATGACTATTGATTGTATGAGATTGTTTTTATCTGTATTGCTGCATCGCCCTTTATTGTTTATCACATGTTTTTGCTGTTTCACTTATTGCTTCCTGCTTCTTTTTTTTATAATCATTTATAGCATAGCCTTCCAGTCTACAACTTTTACACAAGGATACAGTACTTGTCTCTAATTGGGGCAGTACACATTTTTTGAGTGATTACGAAGCAGACCACAGGTAAAGCCTTGGGCCATCTCTTTGTTTACACTTAGTGGCTGATCATTGTGTCACCCAACAGGTTTGTAAGCCCTCATACCTCACCTATACATATGCAGACGCAGACCCATTGACGAAGATCTCCACATTCCAGTGGAGCAATCCACTCCTTTCTCACTGAGAGGTGAAAATTCCTCTCTGTAGAGAGGGGAATCAAATATCCAGTTTACTATCGTATGGCGATTTATTTAATAGTTGGCAACTAATCAGCGAAGTAGTAAAACAATCTTGAGTGTTCAGAAATGAGAGCTATGAACTTGACCTGGGGAAGTGTCCAGAAAACAGCCCAAACCAGACAGGAGTGGATAACCTTCATTGCTGCCCTAGTCAGAAGGCATAACGGGCAGTAAGTAACTATAGCATAACATTTAATTTTCTATCAAATGTCATACATCGTAACGTTATATGTTATAACTCTGGTGTAAATTCAACATCAGTTGTGCATTATTTTGTGACAATATTTCCAAATTTTAATTTTTTATTTTTATTTTTTAAACCTGTGCTGTCAGCATGCTGGGCATACAGCATATTTACAACATACAACATATATGCAACGGCATATTTGTATGCCATTGCATCTAGGACAGAGTTAGTCTGCAAGTGGACTTAAGAGTTCTCAACCTGCAATGCAACTCTTTATTCATTCTTAAATCATCAAGAACTGCTGCAATAACTCTGTCCTGTGGATGACCTATAAGATGGCAAGAGCACAGTTTTTGGTTATACAGAACCACCAACCAATCCCCCTCTTTGGAGAACTATTTTACCATGTTTGGGCCTATAAACAACTGATCACTACTCCAAGAGGGGGAGATTCACCACGGGTGCGACTGTTAAACACAGAACCAAACAACATTTACAGGAAACATAAATATTGGATGACATGTATTAAAAAAACAGAGCTAATCAGGTCCAGGAGTACTGCAACAACAATTGGGCATGTGGCTTCCTGTCATATTTATGGCAGTAAATGAGGGAGAAAAGGAGAGGAATGCAACCAGAAGGGTGGTGTGTGTGTGTGTGTGTGTGTGTGTGTGTGTGTGTGTGTGTGTGTGTGTGTGTGTGTGTGTGTGTGTGTGTGTGTGTGTGTGTGTGTGTGTGTGTGTGTGTGTGTGTGTGGGTGGGTGGGTGGGTGTGTGTCACCTGATCAGGGTGTGCAGAGCCGTGGCTTGGGTCGTTCCTTGGGGTCCCCTCCTCCCGGCGTCAACTCTGATGATGTCCAGAGTCCCCTGTTTGACCCCAGTTGCCCTGTGATCGTCTCTGTGGCGCGGTGAAACAGGCGCGGCCCCAGTGTCCTTCCTGGCCGCAGCAATAGCAGGTGCTGCGTCCTAGGTTGTGACCTCGTCGGCCTCGGCGATTGAGACGGCTTCCACGGAATCCCCCGCCTCGTTGGGTGTGGCCTGAGGTGTTCTGCTGAGTTGCTGTTGAAAAGAACATACAACTTTAAGTAGGCAGTATAATACATTTTAAGAAAGAAATTTGCTGTATTCTTTCACTGAACAGCTAAAAAATAATTTCTTATGGCTGACCCCCCTGCACCCAGGAACTTTTTTATAGTTCTAAGAACCTTTGCAGGACCACCGGTGGTGTCCACCTGTGAGTGTAGAGGACTTACCCCATTGGTTGGTCTGCCCCACCGCAGTCGACCAGATGCCCCACCCAACCGCGAGCGCCCATCCACATATTGTGCTCAGCGCGGGGCACCTGGATTGCACCCGGGGGCCCTGGAATGCATCCAGTGGCCGCACCCCGGAAAACCCCAGTGCTCAATGGTAGCTGTTGGCAATTGCAGTTAAAATTGTGGGGTGTGGGGGTGCGAGTCCTTCAGGCAAGTCAAACCCGAATCATTCGCACCCTCCTGCCCTGCAATCCCTGGTCTGGTGGAGTGTTGTTCAGAGTAGGATTGGTGTGCGAGTATATGTGTTCTAAGCTAATACAACTGGCATTAAAATGAACAGGCGAGAAGCACGCTGGGGCGTGACAGGCATGATGGCAGCAGCCCGCCACATCCCCAGCCACATTGCTCGCACCCCACCCGTCCAGCAACCTCTTGGCCTATTGTGTGGTGTATGTACTGAGTATGATTTTTGACAATGGGAGAGATAGGCGAAGTGCAACCAGATCGACGCAGGGATGCAGCAGGCCGGGGAGTGACCACGAGGACCCCACCCCAGCTCTGACCGCGCCCTAGCACGCCCACCTCCCATACCTGATGGTACCAAACCTACAGCGACCAGCCATGGGCGCAGAGTAGCCCGCCATGCACCTCCGCTCCCCCATCAGGCCCCTGGTCAGCCCCCGGCCGCCAAGCATGCGGACCACATAACAGAGGGCCGCAGCCCAACCCCCTAGCAACGAGCGCCCCACGCACCAAGAGCGCCAGAGGACAGGTACCCCGGCAGCCCAGTGTGATGACAAGAGTCCGCCCCCCACCGAAGGAGGCCACATGGTGAGCCCCACGCCGAGCACACCTGGCCAGGTTCAGGGCTCCAGGTCACAGGACCAGACGGAACACCTAACCAGCCCTGGCATGATGGGCCACCCCCCCGTCCCCCCACAGGCCCTGCCACCCCGGGGCGGAATACTGCAGCGACGTAGCTACCTGCCAACCATGCGGCCCAGACCTGAACACCAAACCCGCAACCCTGCCTCAAACCCCCACACGCCATCTGCAGTCACTCCCCAGGAGCACCACCCACGGAGACAGGCCAGCGCAACTCAGGAAAAAAGCGGGCGCCACCATCCAGCCCCCCTAACACCCCCGTCGGGCTCCGGGACCCTCCACGACCTCAGGACTAAGCAACACAGACGTCCCCAGAGCCGTCCGGGCACCCGCCCAACCGCAGAGCCCCGACCAAACCAGGAGGACCCCCACATGCCCAAAACACCACGACATTGCCCCGACTTAGGAAGACTCAAGTATTAAATGATGGAGTTATGTCAGTGATAAAAGTAGCCCATATTGCATTAAATGAATTAACCTTGTTTTTGGATTTCCATAATGAATGTAATCATTGGGATGAGGAGAGATTATCTCTTTTTTTCCAATTGAGTAATATTATTTTCTTGGCAATTGTAAAGGCGATCAAAATGGCTTGGTGGTGTTTAAGTGGTGGGTCAACTGAGGAAAGGTCACTGAGGAGACATATAGTCAGGGAGACTGGAATACTGTGACCCCGAAGGGTTGATAGCTTCTTAGTGATGTTTTTCCAGAATGCTAGGCTAGGTGGGCAGAGCCCAAAGGCATGAAAGTAGTCATCCCTGGTATTAAGGGAACAGTGAGAGCAGACGTCTATCCACAAAACCCATTTTGAACGTTTTGTGTTCCGTGATATTAGCTCTGCAGAATCTTTTATTGGATGAGTTGCATTTGGAATTGCGGGTCATAGAAAAGGTGTTGCAAATAAGCTTCCACAGGTTGATATCGGTGGGAACAGCAAGGTCTCTTTCCCATTCCATTGTAGGCAAAGATAAAGTGTCATCCGTTTTTAATAAAAGTTTGCACAGTATATCTGGAAAAGGGATTTATTTAATTACCGATATGAATAAGATGTTCAATCATCGGAGGTCGTTGTAGGATGTTGTTAGTCAATTTCATTTGAACTTTTAGAGACTGTTGTATGATATATCTGATATATACCTTTGGGGTAAGGTTGGGAAGGATATAAGCGCACTGTTTTCAAAAATGTGTTCCAGATGAGTAATTCCTTGTCTTTTCCAAGACCTGAAGATTATTGGTCTGTTTTTAAACAGAAAATCTGGGTTGTGCCAGATTGGCGTTAATTGAGTTAATTTATTTAATAAAGTGTGACCACTGAGTCATTGACAATTTCCACCAGGCTGACAGAGTCATTGCGATTGCGGGTTTTTAAAGCAATTATATTTCCTTATTGATTTAGTAGGGAATGGGAGATCAGATAATGATAACTCCTGAAATTCTGTTTGTTCAAATTCTCGCCATTCATAGCCCAATTGTTGATCTGATTGTAACCATTTAATTATAAATTGAAGATGGTTCGCTAGATAGTAGGATCTGAACTTTGGGGCTGCTAGGCCTCCACAGTCTTTGTTTTTCTGTCGTGTAACTAGTTTAAGTCTCAGTTACTTGTATTTCCAATAAAATATATTGACTATTGAGTTGAGAGTATAAAACAAATGTACTGTTGGTTTCACTGGGGTCATTGAAAATATATAGTTTCACTGCTGCTATCCTACCAATAAGTGAGATAGGTAGGTTGTTCCATCGAATTAGGTCTTTTCAATGGATTTGAGCAATGGAGTATAAAACAAATCTGACAGATTGGTGGCGATATCAATACCAAGTTAGCTAATGTTCCCTGTTGTGATGGTAAAGTGAAGTTTCTGGTTTACAGCATTGCAGCCCCCCACCCCCTCCACAGAGTGGTTTGACCGTGGTTTTAGTCCAATTTATAGAATAGTCTGAGATAGTTGAAAATGTAGATATAAGATTGAACACTTCTGGTAGGGATGGTATTGGGTTCCGTAAGTACAACAAGATATTGTCTGCAGGCAAACTGATTTTGTGAACACATTTTCCTGTTTGTATGCCAACGACATTACTGTTCTGATGGATGGCCGCTGCGAGGGGTTCAATAAAGATGGCAAAAAGTAAAGGGGAGAGCGGACATCCTTGTCTTTTGCCGCGTTGTAGAGTGAAGGGTAAAGTTGTAGATGACAGAAGCAGATGGGGAGTTGTACAGGATTCTGATCCATTAAGTGACTCTCCAAAGCCAAATTTGTTGAGGGTTGAAAAGGGATTTGTCCAATTAACTCTGTCAAATGCTTTTTCGGCATCTAAAGAGGAAATAACAGTATTTAAGTTGTTCCTTTGAGATATGCTGATCAGACTGAATAAACGGTGCATATTGCTGGATGACTGTCTGCCTTTGACAAAGCCTCTTTGGTCTGGGTGAATTTTAAATGGAATTATTTTTTCAATTCTGTTGGTTACTGTTTTACTAATAATCTTCAAATCGCAATTAATAAGGCTTATGGGTCTATAACTGGAGGTGAGGGTTGGGTCCTTATTGGGCTTGAGTAAAACCAAAATAAGAGTGCGGAGGTATGTTGAAGGTTGACTTAATATCTGTAACCATTCTGATGAATAATGGGGATATAAGTGGCCAGAAGTGTTTATAGAATTCCACTGGGTAGCCATCAGATCTGGGTGATTTATTGTTGGGCATAGAGAAGAGCACTTTCCTGAGTTCCTCTAGAGTAAGTGGTTGATCTAATGTGGTTGCCTGCTATGTGGAAAGTTTAGGGAGGTCGATATCATCAAGGAATGAGTGAATGTTTGATATATTTGATTCATTATCTGCGTGATACAGCTTATTATAAAACTCTCTAAATATGTTATTGATGTCTTGCTGGGTGTATCTTATCTTACCCTGTGGATCTTTGATGGCCGAATAAGTGCTTTTTCTCTATCGCGTTTCAATTAATTGGCAAGAAATTTACCTGTTTTGTCATTGAATTCAGAATAATTTGCTCATGTTCATTGCATGAGGAATTGTGTCTTTTGATGGATGTAATTGTAATTTTTGCATTGCAGTGCATTGCACTGTTGCCTCACAGCAAGAAGCTCCTGGGTTCGATTCCCGCCTGGGGCGCTTTTGGCACCGTGCTCCGGGTGGGTTATCTCACCAATAGGAGCCTTTCTGTGTGGAGTTTGCATGTTCTCCCCGTGCTCACATGGGGTTTCCTCCACCTAACGTCTGTCCGGACCCCCACCAAAAACATGCACACATCATCGTCTGACCAGCGATGGACACTCGTCCCCGGGCGCGTCCACGAATGCTACCCACTGCTCCTGGCTGTGCCCCCGGAGGAAGGACAAGCCAAGGATGGGTTAAATGCAGAGGCCTCATTTCACCATCCAAAAGCATGTGTGTGTGTTGTAGTGTGGTGTGCTGTGTGACAATTAAAGATTCTTCTTCTTCTTAAGTTTATTTCGGCATTCTTGTCCATCCTTTTTCTTGTGAGTGGAGAATGACATTATACTACCTCTTAGAACTGATACCTCTAGAACCTGCCATTTCCCAGGGTTAGGGTGATGATATTTCTGGAGAGTCATTCAGTTCAATGAACGAAGTCCATTCTCGTGGAAGGAGATGGTTAAATTCTTTATCTGTCAAAAATGAGGCATTAAACCGCCACCTGCAAGATAGCATGGATGGTGAATAATATGTATATTCTCTATTATGTACACTATTTGATCGCCAACAATCGCCAAGAGCAAGATCACTCATATATTGTGTATAAGTGTCCGACCAATGCCAGCATTTGTGATTATTTCTTGTTTGAGAACGGCTGAACTTGGATCCAGTACTGTGTTGAATTCTCCTCCAAATATAATAATTGAGACAGAGAATTCTAAGAGTTTTGAAAATATATTGTGAAAGAAATTTGGTTTGTACTCATTGGGGCCATACATATTAGCGATGGCTAATTTCATGTTACCTAAAATTCCGTTAATCATTATGTAACACCCTTCTGGGTCTGATATTGTGGTTTTATTTAGATATGGGATATTTTTATTGATCAATCTAGAAACACCTATTTTTTTGAGTTGTATGATGCAGAAAACATCTGATTAACCCGTTTAGCCTTAAGTTTGAGGTGCTCGGATGCAGTGAGGTGAGTTTCTTGCAGTCGACAGAAGCTGGGGTTCATCCTGGTGATCTGACTTAGGATTTTGTGAGAGCAATATTTCAAATCCGGACATAGATAGCATGCTAGTTAATTGCTAGCTAGCTAATTTCCAGAATTACCAAAATTCATACATAATTATCAGAATTACCAGGGTGTGGTGGAGGAGTCCCGGAATAACAGGTCATCTATATATAGTTTATCAACAACCAGTGATACACGTTTACCCTCCCCACGCGGTGTCCCAGTCGGTGAACCCGGTGGAAGGTGATCTGTTTCACCGTGTCCATGGGGAGTTTCAGTGCGGTGTGGTGGTTCTTGTTGTTGTGGAAAAGATGAGGTTGTCCCGCATACTTCTGGATTGTATATCCAGAATAGTCTCTTTCATTATTTGATTTTATTTTTTTAGAACCTTCACCTCCATTGTGAGACGCTTAGCGGAGGTTTTTAGATCTGCATTGGATCAGAACAGAAATGTCTCAAAGAAGCGGACCAAGCATGTCCAGCTTCTTGTTTATCTCATCCAAGGCACTAACCTCTACATGCTCGGGATTAGATCATCTTGGTCTGTTGCTGAGTCTGTCTTTTTTCTTTTGGCCGGATTGTTCCGGTCCTGCTCCTCTTCCATGACGTACTCGTTATAATAAAAATCTATATAATTCTCGAGGGCCTCCACTTTGGTTTCGCGCAGTGTTCTTTTTAATTTATATATATATTTTGCAATTTGCTTTGTTATTTATCTGAGTTGGAGCAGATTGTTGGTGTTTTAGTCTGTGCAGCAGGGTGTTTTATCTGTACTCACTTCAGTCTTCTCGCGAGATCACACCTCCCCTCACCGGCCAAATTTTAGTTCTCAGTTAATGCTAGTTGTGCAGTCTGAGCCTGGCTTCACCAGGTATTGTTCAGGTAATCAAGATTTTTTTTTCTTTTTGATGTGTGTGTATGTGTTTTTGTTACAGGATTTAGTGGTGACACTGAATGTTCCACTAGGTGTCATTTGTCGTGTGGAGAAGATGGGCGGGGCCTCTAGTAGAGGCGAGAACTCCTATGGTTTGGATATAACCTGCAAGGTCTGTGACAAACAAGGATACATATGTTTGTCTCTGTTATATAAATGTAGCAGACATTATAAATGTATGTTCATGGTGGTACATATATATATTTTTACAATTGAATACTCAATCGAATGATGAAGCTATACATTTTGCACAGAACTATTGTTCAAAACTGTTCAAGAGTTTTTTCAGAATATTTGCATAAGAAAGAGCTACATTTATGATCCAGTTAATTGTTTGGTTAAAAAATGAAAACTGTGCTGTACTAGAAAAGTGCAGTAGATCGTATTTGTGATAATTAAGTGCATGAAAGTACATTAGCATATGTATATATACATTTAGTTATTTGTGAAACACCATTTGCTTATAAAAAGTTATTTTGAGTAAATTTATAGCTTTTTTTGTCATATGGAAGAGGAATGTAGCAACTACTGGTTTTGGTAAAGTGTTTGAGTGTGTAATTGACTGTAAAAGAAAAAAAGGCAATTATTTTCCGTTTTCACCACCACCATCTTGCATTAGGACATGAGAAACCTGAGGTTTGCCTTGAAACAAGAAGGCCACAGTAGACGAGACATCTTTGACATTCTCTTCAGATATGCCTTCCCCCTTTCACATGGACGGGTAAGCCGTTGATGCACATTGATGTACATTTCACTTTGCTTTGCGTTGGAATGTTTTGTTTTTTTCCTGACACTTCATCAGGACATCACCTGTGTTCATTTATTTATTTATTGGCATTATAGCCATGACCTTATGCCGTTATCTGCTAATGCTGTGATTAGATTGATACTAACTAAAATAGCTCATTGAAAATTGTAATTCTGCATCAGCAGAGATGTGTCGAGGCAAGGGTTGCGACAGTTATCGGTATTACAGTGTTTGGGCATACACTGATTACATTACTTGCTCACCGTCGTTTTGCCTTTTTTTGCTTTTATTTTTATTTTTTTTTTTTTTAGAAATAAAACAAATTTAGTACGTTTTCGCATAATCAAATTAAAGGAGGACCTGTCTCCCTCCATTTGTAATTAGCGCCCGTGCATAACAGGGACACTCTGCCCCCCTGTAGTAAAATGTCCGGTGTTACCGGTAACACCGGCGTTGTGATGAGTGGGGAAAATTCCTCACCTAATCGAGGCATATCATATATAGGAAGAGTTGGAAGAATAGCTGTTGTGACAAAACATCTCTGGGCCGGAGCTTCCAAAGAATCCCCATTTCAGACATAAAACAACATTTTCAGGAAGTTGTGTTGAAGTTTTGTTTTTTCAAAAAAGTATGAAGTACGACACAGTCATTCTGGATCCAACCCTAAATCAAAAAGGCATGTGTTAATATTCTCCGTCTTACTGGTTACCAACTGGACCAACAGTTGGAGAACAGCCCCTTCCTCAAAATACATCTCTCATTTGCTCTTTCTATATTAACTCTCCAGACCTCTTGGGTCATCTGGGATCAGTCTATGAACTGGACTTGGAGTGAAGACAAATACAGCATTTAGTTATGTTTCACATTGTTGGTGCAAACACTCAGGAGACTTGAGGCTTGCCCCAGCGCTGACTACCTAAATCCAGACTGTAAATGTTGAAACTGCCTTAATAATTGGCCTGTTAACCTAATACTGTATCTGATTGTAATTTGTCTTACCTTAACTTTTTATGTGCTTTATTAGTTTTATGTAATGCCTTTTATGCCTTATCTAAAGCACTTAAACTTGCCTATTATGATGTTCACAACCAAAGTGGTTAACGTGCACACAGTATTTATATAATATATCAAATTCTTTGGTTGTAACATATTGTTATTGAAGACTGACAATGACTGTGATGTACAGTGCAGTCAGTTCCACTACTGGAAAAATATCCTTTTGGTATTCTTTGGATTTAAGAATCTGTTAAAGTATGTAATACACATTCATTGCCTGAAGTTAGGAGCTTAGCTAGTTAAACGTTGTATTTAAGGCTGAATCACAGTAAACTCATGGAATTCTTTGAACTTCATAGACTGTTTTAGCTGCTCTAACCAATGCCTCTATCCGATTCTGTTATGATATTCCCTTAATGAATTATTATTTTTCAAATATTTATTGTGTGTAAATAGCAAGTGTAAATATCTAGCACCAGTAGTCATCCTCAAAACATCATCAAATTAGCGATATCAATGTATTTTGTCATTGCCCCGCCCCACTGCCCCGCCGTGTTGCATAAATTCTTCACACAAAGTTGCTTCTGTACGACTGCAAATGCCATTTCTCTCGCTGTGAATGTGGCCCACCCGCCCTATAGCCCCTGTTTGCCTACCAGAGTCAGGAGAAGTATGAAGAGAATGGCTGGAGTGTTTACAAGCCCATGGAAGAGTTTCGCCGACAAGTGAGTAGTTAGATTTAAGTCAGCTATTATGGATATGTTTTTTGTTTTTTTTGTGTGGAACTCTTTTCTGCATCTTGTTTAAGAGCTTTTCAATGGGTATATTGGAGATGTATCCCCAATAGGCAACAAAATTTGCTATTGTATTCCTTGACCGTCCCATCACAAAATACTTTTCCCAACGCCTTTCCCGGACAAAGTAATTTATTTTTTACATGCTTTTACAGCATTTACAGAAATAAATCGTATTTATTGTAACTAGGCATAAATAATATTAAAAAAACATACTGTATATGGCTTTTATTTACAGTGCTGTGAACCCCCCCTCCCTGATTACCTCTATTATTGCAGATTTGTCCTCAGGGTTATTATTATGATTATTTATAATCATAATAAGAACAATATATTATTTCAGCAAAAAAGGTTATCAAACACCAATGTGAAAGGTAATTTGCACTGTAATTATTGTTGGTGTATTTAGGTGTATATGCCTTTCTTATAAATGGCTCTTTGGATGCTGTAGACATTAAGACAGTAATGTAATGGTAATTAATTAATGCAGTTTAATTCCACTGATTCCAAGCACCTTTGTGGTATTCGGGTAAAATATAAGCTCCAATCAATAGGTTTCAAGATGTTTTTCTCTCACCTCCACAAGGGTTTGCCCAACGGCAAGTGGCGCATCACATTCATTAACAAGACCTACGAGCTGTGTGACACTTATCCTACAATCCTAGCTGTTCCCTTCAAAGCTACAGAGGAGGACCTCAGAAGAGTGTCAGCCTTCAGGTCCAGAGGACGCATACCTGTGAGTAATGATGCATACCTCAGTGCAACTGTGTATGTGTCTAGATGCTGGATTTTTAAGCTCACACAGTCCTTGTACTGTATATGAATGTTCTTGGACTAAACTGTTAAAGGAAGTACTTAGGTAAAAATATAAGTTTTATTTTATTTGATAATATGGATTTTAGGGGTATCCCAACACCTGCACATAATGAGGCTTTGGTGGATGTGCTCCTACGATTCGATGTGACCAATATTAATTTGCCTCCTCTCTAACAATGTAGCCTCGCTCCAAGATTGTCTCTCATTATCTGAGTCCCATTATTACCCTCTAAACCTGACGTACTTTGTCATTAGGTTGAAGTACTTGCTGGGCAGATACAGTTTTGTTTATTATTATAAAACATAAAAAATGGTCAGGTCATACAAAATAAAGAAATGTATATATTTTCGCAGGAGTATACACACACCCACATGCATCACCTTAAATGCATACCTACAAAGATATGTATATGTATATGTATATATATATATATCTATATATATATATATATATGTATATAAATAATACTGTGTGCATATATATATACTTTATATGTACTTTTTATAAAACATAACAACAAATATTGCATTTTCAAGAAGAAAAGTAATAAAGATAAAATAAATATACTATAAATAAATAGTATAAATAAATATATTTTAAATTACAGACCCAAGTCACCAAGCACTGAACCAAACCGAGCAATATTGCTCCCTGCTTATGGAATATTAAGTAAATATAGACCAAAACATAAGTATAAAAAATAAAATGTCCCTATGTTAAATTAAATCTGGCTCACAAGCCTCTCATGGTACACCTATTTTTCCTCCATCCTAATGAAATAAAAGATGTATCTAAGCCATTTTAGTGCGAGAAGTAAGAGCAGGTGAGCAGTGAAGGTTCTCAGCGACAGTTCGAAAATCCTCTAGAAGGAATTTCATCCTCATATATCTGGAACCTTGTCTGTATCAATTGACCCCTAACTTTTAACAAATTTGGTGATTTGCGAGGTCTGACTTTCATTTCTTGCTCACACACACAGGGTGAAACAGTTCAACCTGTCACTATCTCCATCTCCAAATGCACCTAAAGTAAAACGAAACCCAAGTACACATTGTAATAATAGAATAGTACAGGCACTCCTCACTTAATAATCGAGTTCCGCTCCTACGGCTAGGTCGTTAGATGAATTTGTCGATAAGTGAGGAGTCGCCTCTTACTGATATTTCAGTCTTGGAGATTGCGAACGCTAGTGTAGTGAATACTGACCGACTGCGGGAATGAGACTGAGACTCAGAAAGGGTGATGCGAGGTGAGATGCTTGACGCTGAGACGCCGTGCTGCCGTTTCTACGACCAAAGTTCTCATACAATACCGACTAATTGGAGAGCTGGTTGTTAAACAGGTAGGTCATTAAGTGAGGAGGGCCTGTAGTGGTAATATTGGTAGTAGCACTGACAACAATATTTTGTTCAAGTGGATGGATATACATTGACTATGTCCATATGCAGTATAGTAAAGTATATACTATACAGTAAATGTCCACAGTATAGTTCAGGTTATAATCCAAAGTGGTATTTTGAATGTCCTAATGCAAAGTGTCATTGTGTGATGTGAATTATAATCCAAGGTGGTACTGTAATTATGTCCAGTATATTACAAAGTATCGTGGTTTATAATTATATGATGATTGCGGCAATTTCGCCATCACACGCTACCCAAGTGGCATTTTCAGGGCCCTCCGGCACAGAGACACAGACAACGGGAGGTTGTTAACACCAGTTTATTGTAGAGAGAAGGCTTTGTTTGCCTTTATACTGTATATGCTACCAACTTTTGTGATATTTCAATAAAATCCCTTGCCCTAGACAGTAATAATAGGCCTAAATAGTCTGATCCCTACTGCATTTTTTTCCCTTTGGTTTGAAAATCCCTCCTGTTCTCTACCAAGCTTTCTGGAATAACTCCTTTTTTCCATACTACTATCGTTAACTTCCATTAATCAGGACAACACATCAGTTGCACTCTTATAAAGCCAATAAGGAACTCCAATAGGTCTAGGTACCGAAGAGGCTCTTACACACCTCCAATCTAACAATATTTTTGTACCTTGCTCCACCTAGGCATACTAGGGTGGGATATCCCTTTCGCTCTCTGTGTGCCCCCTGCAAACATACTCCACATTCCTATATTAAAAAGAATGTGGGGAAAGAATATTTTGTTTTTACAGAAATTAGCTCATATTGGCTCGTTTGACCACCTTGCTTCAAGTTAGACAACAGGAGATTAATATGCTGACTGTTCCCTCCTTCTTTTGGTCACTCTGTCAAAGGTACTATCATGGATCCACAGGGAGAACCAGGCAGTAATCACTCGCTGTAGCCAGCCCCTTGTTGGCATGTCTGGAAAACGGAACAAGGACGATGAGCGTTACCTGGACCTTGTCCGTGAAGCAAATGGCACCTCCAGACTCACCATCTTTGATGCACGGCCCAATGTCAACGCTGTGGCAAACAAGGTCGGTCAGGGGCTGAATATCATTAGGTGTATTTTCAATTTGAATAGTTGTTTGAAAGTTTATTACATAAAATTGTGTATTCTAGTTTGTCATGACTCGGGAATGTGGAGAAAGAAGTCTATTTTCTTGACTATCCAGTGCTTCTCCCTCAGTGTCACCATCTGTAAAATTGTATCTGAAATCGCTGTGTCAGGGACAATGACAGAAAGGTAGATTTGTGTTTTTACATTTTTTTAATAAAACACAACTGTAGCTCTGGTGTTAAGTGCTATCAATTTGATATTTTGCCCTTTAAGCCTTGAATATGAATTATTTTATGTCATGCACTTCTATCTGGGAAAATATCCAACAATGGTGTCTTGTATATTCTTACGATAACTATAGATGATGCATATTTAGAGCACATCAGAATCATAAATAAAATATAGAAGCCCAAATGTATATTATGAAATCCCCAATAGAGGGTATTTTTGCACCATGAACTAAAACGGCAAATGTACTTCCTGTTAGAATGCTCTTTAAACAAACTGCATTTAATGTTAAGCACTTGAGCAATGGTTTTGTTGCTCATCATTGTTTGTTGCCCGTCACTTTCCAAATCCCTGTTAACACCCTGACAAAAATGTGAAGAAACATTTGTGAAAGATGTCTGTTTGCTGGCTCAGTAAAGGGCAGAGTTTAATCTGGGTCCCTTAAGTTTGAGAACAAGGTAATAATGCCAAGTGTGTGCGTAATGCAGACATTTACGTGTGGAATGATCAGAGACAAAACATAATTAAAGTGACATTTTACTCAAAAATAACAGCAAAACAGTATCACAAGCTGTTAACATATACGTATGTACTTGTACAGCGTAATCCAAGTCTCAGATGTTCACTCATGCTCTGTATTTCCTATCTTTACTAAAATGTTGCATTACTTGGAATTATTCATTTAGCATGTGTTCAGGACAAACTGAACATAGGACTGGATACCCAACACTTGGAATATGCTGGACAAGAACTTTGAGAATTTGCAACAGATATTATATAGCAGACTTTAGCAAATTTAATCGACTTTTATATAATCAATTGATTAATAATTTGCTGCTGTGATAACAATGCCTGGATGAAGTCAGGTTTTGCTTCTGCTTTGGAATCCAATTTCATCATAAAGTCATGCGTGGAAGACTAGTTTTCTTCAGGCGCTCCACACTATGCAGCTTTAGTAACTGACTGTGGACGATGGCGGGTACATGATTTGATGATATGGGGAAACATCTTTACATTAGAAATGAACTCTGAAAGTATTGCAAAAGTTTGCTTTTCTGATGGTTTCCATCTGGCTTTGAATACAGGGCTGCTTTTTCTGAAACAACAATTGCATGATATTTAAACATAGCACCTTTAGTTTTCCAACAGAAAAAAAATCGACAAAATTCAGGCATCTGATAATAGCTGACTGCTATTGTTATTACAGTACTGGACGAATAATCATGACTAGAAATAAAACTTTCCAGAAACAATAATTGTAGTTGTCTCCGACTAAGAACACACATGCTGTGTCCGGAATGGCATATTCGGTACATTCTACATACTAGTGACAAGCATATCCTCCAGTATACTATTTTAGCAAGGTTCAAGATTCAAGAGTTTTTATTCGCCACATACATATACATACTTTCATACATATATACAGTGAAATGTGTTTGCAATGCACCCGGAGATTATGCACAATAGTTACTAACCTGAACATAATAGCTAACCTAATTCCTACCTAGCCAACTAACTGAAACCAACTGATTCCTAAATCGTAATGCAGTTAGTGAATAGAATAATGTTAATAAAATAAAAATAAAATAGACTCAAAAAGATCATACAAAGTGGGGGTACAAAATAGAAGGGAATAGAGTTATGTATATGGAACAGGCTATTTGTATATACAGATATGTGCAGTAGAGTGCATGTGAATAAAGTATGGAGATATACAGTACAGTATACAACAGTACAACACAGCAATACAGTAACACCAAACAGAACAGCAATATAGCGCAGTATGCAGTAACCCAGAACAGTAATATGGTAACTTCAAAGTTCAAAGTGTTTTATTTGTCAAGTGTACAGTATAACACAAGGTCATTCGGTACAATGAAATTCTTGGGGCATGACAGGCAACAACTGCGAAGTGGGCATAAAAAGATAAATTAACAAGGCAACTATATGGAGGAATTTTTTTTTTTAATATAAGATAAGAGTCGAATATAAAATAATTAAAAGAGAGTAAGAGTCGATGTTACAAATACGGGCAAGAGGTCACAGTCTATGTACAAAAAATGAAAATAAGAAAAATAATCCTAAAACGAGACCAAAATAATTGGAACATTGTAGCAGTTCCAACAGAAATACTGTAGGTCAGTCTATTGCACAAGATATGGATATAAATATAAAGTGAAGGAATGCCAGTGGATATGTACATGTAGTTGTGGTGATGTACATTTAATATACATAGGTGACTACAGATGTTGCAGGTTGGGAAGCCTGATGGCCTGAGTGTAAAATCTGTTTGTGAGTCTGGTAGTCCGTGCCCGGATGCTCTAGCAATGTTTACCAGACAGCAGTAGCGTGAACAGTCCGTAGCCTGGGTGGCTGTAGTCCTTTATGATTTTCCGTGCTATCCTAAGCCATCGTGTGCGGTAGATGCCTTGCATGGAGGGGAGGTGGCAGCCAATGATGCGCTCCGCTGTCTTCACTACCCTCTGGAGCTTCTTGAGTCTCCTCAAGAAGAATAGGCGCTTTTGGGCAGTTTTTATTGCCGCGTCTGATTGCCTGGACTAGGAGAGGTCATCACTGATGGACACACCGAGGAACTTGAAGTAGGAGACTCTCCACTTCAGCTACCTCGTTGTGGAGGGAGCGGTCGTTTCCTGTCGTCCACGATCATCGCTTTAGTCTTGCAGACGTTGAGAGAGAGGTTGTTATCCTGGCACCATGTTGCCAAGACGCTGACCTCCTCTCTGTAGGAGGACTCATCGTTGTCGGAGATGAGACCTAGGATGGTGGTGTCGTCCGCAAACTTCAGGAAGGTGTTGGTGCTGCGCATGGCCACACAGTCATCTGTGAACAGGGTGTACAGGAGGGGACTGAGTACGCAGCCTTGCGGGGCTTTGGTGCTCAGGGTCAGAGCAGAGGAGGAGAGATTTCCCATTCTCAACCACCTGGGGGTCTGCCCATCAGGAAGTACAGGATCCAGTTACAGAGGGAGGGGTAAGACCCATCCTGAGCTTGGGAACAAGCTTAGTGGGCACAATTGTGTTGAATGTTCAGCTGTAATCTACAAACAGCATCCTCACGTATGTATTGTTCTTGTCCAGGTGGGAGAGGGTGGTGTGCACTGCCAGGGCGATGGCGTCGTCCGTAGATCTGTTTGGGCGATATGCAAATTGAAGGGGGTCCAGGGTGTCCGGAAGGGAGGAGCAGATGTGGGTTCTGACTCGCCGCTCAAAGCACTTCATGATGGTAGAGGTCAGTGCTACGGGGCGACAGTCATTCAGGCAGGTGATGGGTTGTGTCTTTGGTACCGGGACAATGGTTGTCTGTTTGAAGCAGGTGGGGACTGTTAACTGGATCAGGGAGAGGTTGGATATGGAGGTGAATACCTCTACCAGCTGGTCGGCGCATGCTCTGAGGACATGGCCTGGAATGCCATCAGGCCCTGGAGACTTCAGAGGGTTTACTCTTTTTAGGGCTCTCCTCACGTCAGCCGTAGACAGGAACAGAGTGCAGTCATTCTGGTCCACCGCAAGCCTTGCAGCCGGGGTGGTGTTGCTCGCCTCAAACCGTGCGTGGAAGGTGTTGAGCTCATCAGGAAGAGAGGCGGCTGGCTAGGCATCACTCCTGTTTCTTCCTTTATGGTCTGTGATGGTGCGCAGTCCACACCACGTGTCTGGGGTCGGAACTGTGGTAGTCCGACTTCAGCTTGTCTCTGTAGGCTCTTTTGGCATCTCTGATGGCTTTCCGAAGGACATATCTGGACTTCCTCAAAGCCTCCAGAGCTATAGGCGGAGGACGGTGCTCTGAGCTTAGCACAGACATCACCATTAACCCAGGGCTTCTGGCTGGGGAAAGTCCTGACCTTGACTCTCGGGTTCGATCAATGCACTTGGAGATGTAGGCTGAGACAGAGTCTGTGTATGCATGGATGTCCCCATCAGCTGCAACACAGAACATCTCCCAGTCCGTGGTTTCGAAACAGTCCTGGAGAGTGGCAGTGGATTCCTCACTCCAGCGTTGGACTATTTGACAAAACGGTTTTCCTTGCCTTAATCATTGTCTGGAGTTTGGTAGGAGAGATTGGAGGTGTAATCTGCCTGACCAGAGGCAGTGCGGGGGAGGTGTTTGTAGCTGTCTCGTAGTTGTGAATAATAATGGTCGAGAGTCTGATCACCCCTGGTAGGAAAGTTGATATGCTGGTGATATTTAGGCAAAGCTTTCCTCATATTAGCCCCATTGAAGTCGCCACAAACAGTAGAAGCTGCCTCAGGGTGAACATTCTCCAGTCCATTGATTACTCTGTAAAGTTCCTCTAACGCGCACGTTTTACCTGCCTGCGGGGGTATGTAGACTGCTGTGATTATAGCGGAGCTGAATTCCCACGGGAGGTAGAAGGGACAGACTTTTATAGTTAAGAGCTCCATGTAACGGGTGTGGTTAGGACCCAATTGCAGCACAAAGACAGGCAGGGATATTTGGTAATGTCTTTTATTTGTAGAGCAGACGGAAGACAGGCAGGGCGCAGGCAGGATACATCGTCGGGTACAGGCAGGTTCGATAACGAGGAGTGCAGACAGAGACAGGCGGGGGGACAGGCAGGATACGTGGTCGGAGCGAGGCAGAGTCGGTAGCGCGGAATCAGTCTGGAGAACGCTGGAGAGTCTGGTGCAAGCATCGAAGACAATCTGGCAATGGGTGACTGGTGAGAGAGGCATATATAGTGTGGTTAGATTGCAGATCTGGAACAGCTGTGTGCGCAGGTGAATAGAGTTGGGCTAATGGGACAGGTAAGGAAAGGAAGGGGAAGGTAGAAGAAGGCGGAGATCATGACAGAACCCCCCCTCAAGGGACGGCTCCTGATGTCCCAAACAAACAAAAGAGGAAAAAAATAATAATAATAACACAAAAAGTCCATGCAGGGTGGGAGGAGGGGGTCCGGAGGAGGGCTAGTACTCATCGGAGACCCCGTCCATCTCCACGTCCTTCGCTAAATGGGCCACGTGATCGTCATCGGAGTAGTCGGAGACCCCATCCATCTCCTCGTCCTCTGCTAAATGGGCCACGTCCTCATCGGAGGAGGGACCCCCCAGGGTCGACATCCTCCGCCTCTGAAACATCGCTGGAGGACGCAGACAAGAGAGGTGGTGAGGTCTGCGGTCGGGAGGGTTGACCCGGTCTGGAGGGCTGGTCAGGAAGGCGCTGATGGAACCTCCTGATGAGGGTGTGGTCCAGAATGTGCTTCGCAGGGACCCAGGACCTCTCCTCTGGGCCGTAACCCTCCCAATCCACCAGGTACTGCAGGCCTCTCCCACGCCGGCGGGAACATAGGAGACAGCGGACAGAAAAGGCAGGACCCCCGTCAATGAAGCGCGGAGGAGGCGGGGGAGGCGCCAAGGGGACCAGAGCACTCTCCCGGACTGGCTTGACCTTGGACACGTGGAAGGTGGGATGGACACGCATGGGCCTGGGGAGCTTGAGCCGCACTGCCACCCTGGTCTCACTGGCCGATAGGAGAGGGAGAAATTGAATCAGGTTAGGAAGAGCGCCCACGGGCCTGACGGGAGTACAGCCTCCTGGCGGACTGGATATACTCCAGGTTCTTGTGGTCAGTCCACACCAGGAACGGCAGCTGGGTTCCCTCTAGCCAGTGTCGCCACTCTTCCAGGGCCAATTTGATGGCGAGAAGCTCCCTATTCCCGATGTCGTAGTTCCTCTCAGCCGGGGTCAAACGCCTGGAGAAGAAGGCACAGAGATGAAGTTTCTGATCGGAGGCGGTTCTCTGGGACAGGACAGCTCCGACCCCCACGTCGGAGGCGTCCACTTCCACCACAAACTGCCGTTCGCTGTCAGGCAATACCAGAATGGGGGCTGAAGTGAACCGTGCCTTCAGGGCCAGGAAGGCGTCGTTGGCGGCGGCGGACCACAGGAACGGCACCTTGGAGGAGGTTAGGGCTGTGAGAGGGGCCGCCACACCGTGCTGTAGCCTCGGATGAACCTCGGATAGAAGTTGGCAAAACCGAGGAAGCGCTGGAGCTGTTTGCGGGAGTCCGGGGCGGGCCAGGTGGTGACAGCGGAGACTTTGGTGGAAACCATCTGGATGGTCCCCCTCCCTCCGACATACCCCAGGAAGGAGACGGATGGGACGTGAAACTCACACTTCTCTGCCTTCACAAAGAGTGAGTTCTCCAGGAGGCGCTGCAGGACCGTCTGGACGTGGTGGACGTGCTCAGCTTGGGAGAAGATCAGGATGTCGTCGAGGTACACGAAGATGAACTTGTTGAGCATGTCCCTGAGCACGTCATTGACCATGGCCTGGAAGACGGCGGGGTCGTTGGTGAGGCCAAAGGGCATCACCAGATATTCGTAGTGACCGGAGGGAGTGTTGAACGCCGTCTTCCATTCGTCCCCCTTTCGAACCCGGACCAGATGGTAGGCGTTGCGTAGGTCGAGCTTGGTTAACACCGTGGCCCCCTCCAGGAGTTCGAAGGCTGATGAGATTACATTACATTACACTTCATTTAACAGACGCTTTTATCCAAAGCGACTTACAATTGTTCAATCACCGACGGACGCAGCCATCAGGAGCAATTAGGGGTTAAGTGTCTTGCTCTACACTACACTACAGCATGCTAGCAGGAGGAGCCTGGGATCGAACCAGCAACCTTTAGATTACTAAACCACCAGCTCTACCGCCTGAGCTACCATCCCCAACAAAGATGAGGGGCAGGGGATAGCGGTTCTTGACCGTAATGCCGTTGAGACCACGATAGTCAATACAGGGGCGAAGCGACTTATCCTTCTTCTCTACGAAGAAGAAGCCAGCCCCCGCCAGGGATGACGAGGGACGGATGATGCCCGCCGCAAGAGCGTCATTAATATAAGTGTCCATGGCCTCTCTCTCCTTGGCGGACAGGGAGTACAGGCAGCCTCTGGGGGGGGTGGAGCCGGGCTGGAGGTCGATGGCAATATCGTATGGCCTGTGCGGGGGAAAGGATGTCGCCTTGGTCTTGCTGAAGACCTACCTGAAGTCGAGGTACTCGGCGGGGACCCTGTCTGGTGCGGAGCTGGAGCTGGTGGATGGCTGAGGTGCAGCGGCTTGCTTCAGGCAGACCTGATGGCACACAGGACTCGATCCCAGAATAGCCCCTGTGGTCCAGTCGAGGTGTGGGTTGTGACGCCGGAGCCAGGGGAACCCCAGGAGGAGAGGGTGACGAGGTGAGTGCAGGATGCAGAACTGTATCGTCTCGTGGTGGTTGCCGGACAGGAGCATGCGGATGGGAACCGTCTGATGGGTGACTGTCCCTAGGAGGCGGCCATCCAGGGCAGTGGCAGGAACCAGAGAGGGCAGGAGAACTCGGCCAACACCCAGCTGCCATGCTAGGTTATCGTCGATGATGTTAACATCGGAACCAGAGTCAATAAGTATGGCGAGGGAATGTGAGCCTTGGGGCAGCAGCAGCCGAGCCTGGCACAGGGGGCGAAGTTTGGAGGAGGATTTGGAGGTGTGGCTCACCAGGAACTCCTCTCCTACTGGCGAGCCCGGCCCTTTTACCGGACACCCGGAAATTTAGTGTCCAGCTAGACCGCAGTAGAGGCAAAGGTTCCCTGGGTGAGGCTGGCCCGGCCAACCCGCATGGGAGAGGCCTCACTCGTGGGTTGACGGGCCGGAAGAGCTGGCGGCCCAGAGGAACCCGGAAGACGGGTTGCTGGGCGGCGCTCCACTTGCCTCCGACGCCTCTCTCGCTGCCGGGCCTGGATGCGTCGGTCGATACGGGAAGCAAGCTCAATGATGCCATCGAGAGAGGTGGGCAGGTCGTGGGAAACTAGCTCATCCTTCATGTACTCTGCTAATCCCATCAGGAACGCGTCAATCTGGGCTGCCGGGTTCCACTCGCTCAGTCGAGCCTGGGTGCGGAAGTCGATCGCGTAATCGACCACGGAGCAGGACCCTTGACTGAGACCCAGGAGACCACCAGGACCTTGTGTGATGTCACTCCGAACACCTTGCGGAGCTCGGCGGCGAAGGCGTGGAAGGAGGAGCAGGCTGGTGTGCGTCGTTCCCACTCGGCCATTCCCCACAGCCGAGCACGGCCCGTCAGGTGATTAACGGCGAACGCCACCCTGGCATCCTCGGAGGCGAAGGTGTGGGGCTGCAGAGCGAAGAGGATGGAACAGTTCGTGATGAACAGACTACAGCTGTCTGCGTCTCCGGCGTAGCGTTCTGGAACCCCCACCCGGGGCTCCAGGGAGTACACAGGCTGGGCCGGTGCTGGTGGAGGTGTGTCCGGGGAAGCAGGCGGCGGGATGAACTGACCGAGAGCGCTGGTGAGCTGCTGGACCTGGTCGGCTAGCTTGGCGAGCCCTGCTCCTGGCTAGCCGCTGCTAGCCGAAAGTCCACTTAGGTGGAGGCTAGGACAGCCTCCTGGTGTTGGAGCTGTGACTCCATCCTTCCCAGGCGTGCCAGTGACTCGGGTTTGTGTGCTGGGTCCATTGTTGGCCAGATTGTACTATAACGTGGTTAGGACCCAATTGCAGCACAAAGACAGGCAGAGATATTTGGTAATGTCTTATATTTGTAGAGCAGACGGAAGACAGGCAGGGCGCAGGCAGGATACATCGTCGGGGACAGGCAGGTTCGATAACGAGGAGTACAGACAGAAGACAGGCGGTGGGGCAGGCAGTATACGTGGTCGGAGCGAGGCAGAGTCGGTAGCGGGGAATCAGGGTTGTTGGGCTGGTGAGGGTACTTCATGATCCTGCAGGCTCTGCTACTACAGGGGAGGGTAGTTCCAATAGTACGTTCACCTGAACGCGCCACCTGCTGCAGGGCCCGCCTGTCCTGAGCAGTACAGTTCCCAAACCAGGCAACAATGTTGCCTATCAGGATTTACATTTACATTTACATTTAGTCATTTAGCAGACGCTTTTATCCAAAGCGACTTACAAGGGAGAATGACATTCAAGCTACATTGCGACAGAGAGTAGTGTAACAACAACATTAGTGTAACAATAAATACTGCTAGGTAGTGCTAAGTAATTGTAGGTTAGGACAGGAGGTACTCACTGAAGAGCTGGGTCTTCAAGTGCCTCTTAAAGACAGAGAGGGAGGTCCCTGCTCTGGTCATTTTTGGCAGCTCGTTAACGTGGAACTACAACTGAGAATAGCCTGGATTGCCGTGGCTGTATGGCCGGCAGAGCCAGGCGACATTCAGTTGACGAGCGCAGTATCCGGGGGGCAACATGTGCTCTTACAAGAGCATTTAAGTAGGCGGGAGCATTCCCAGCAATCACTCTGTAGGCCAGCATAAGAGACTTGAACTTGATGCGGGCGGCTACAGGTAACCAGTGGAGCTCGATGAGCAGCGGAGTGACATGTGCCCTCTTTGGCTGGTTGAACACCAGTCGCGCCGCCGCATTCTGTATCATCTGTAGTGGCTTCACCGCACAGGCCGGCAAGCCTGTTAAGAGGGCGTTGCAGTAGTCGAGACGGGACATCACCAAGGTTTGTACCAGCAGTTGAGTGGCATATTGGGTCAGGTACGGCCTGACTTTTCGGATGTTGAGTAGTGCGAAGCGGCAGGACCGGGAGACGGCGACAACATGGTCCGAGAATGTCAGTTGGTCATCAATAATGACACCAAGATTCCTTGCAGCCTTGGTAGGAACAAGAGATAGAGAGTCGATTTTAATATCAATGTTGTGATAAATACCTTGTTTGGCCGGGAAGACCAGCAGTTCCGTTTTCGCCAGATTTAGTTGAAGATGATAATCCCTCATCCATGTGGATATGTCAGCGAGACAATCCGAGATCCGCGTCGAGACAGTGGGGTCGTCGGGCGGGAAGGACAGATAGAGTTGAGTATCATCCGCATAGCAGTGATATGAAAAGCCATGTGAGGGGATGATCGGGCCCAGTGAGGTGGTGTATATGGCAAAGAGGAGGGGTCCTAGCACCGAGCCTTGGGGCACCCCTGTGGTGAGGTTGTGAGGCACAGACAGCTGGCCTTGCCATGTCACACTGAACGAGCGCCCAGTAAGGTAAGATTCGAACCAGGAAAGTGCACTGCCCGTTATGCCCATACTTGAGAGTATGGACAGGAGTATGCTGTGATTGACAGTGTCAAAAGCAGCTGATAAGTCTAGCAGAATGAGAGCCAAGGATTTGGCAGCAGCTCTAGCAGTTTTTAAGGCCTCTGTCACAGACAACAGGGCTGTTTCGGTGGAGTGACCACTTTTGAAGCCAGATCGAACTGTATCGAGAAGGTTGTTTCTTGACAGGTACTCTGTAACCTGTCTAGAGACCGCCCTCTCTAAGGTTTTGGAAAGGAATGGGAGGAGAGAGACCGGCCGATAGTTTTCTACTTGACTGGGATCGAGTGAGGGTTTTTTGAGCAGTGGTGCGACCCGAGCCGCTTTGAAAGCGGAAGGGAAAGTGCCGGAAGTTAGGGAAGAATTAATCATATGTGTGATTGCTGGGGTGATAGTCAGTGATATTGTTAGGAGGTATACTGAGTGAACCCAGGTGCAGAGAACAAGGCAGAGGCGAGGTGGCAAAAATAGAGGTTTTACTCAAAACAAGTACAAAAACTGGGCAAAAACAAATAAGAAGTCTCGGGAGCTTGGAACAAGAGCGTTGTCATGAGGTTAGACAAACTCAAGACTGAGCGCCCGAGGACACAAACTACAGGGTCTAAATAGGGATGACCAAACGAGACACAGGTGAAACATATCATCTAATGAGGCAGGGTAATCAGGAACAGAAATAGGTGAAGCAGAGCAACCTTGAAAAGGCAGTACTGGCGGCATCTAGTGGCTGATGCTGGTAGGACCCGGGCGAACCCTGACAGATATGGCTTGAAGGAGGTTAGATGGGATCGGATCTAGCGGACAGGTAGTAGGACGGCTACCCCCCCAGCGAGGGGGGTGAAACCAGGGAACGATGGGCCTAGGGCTGGAGAAGACAGGTTGTGAGTAAGTTGTTTAGTGAATTGGCTGCTGATGGCTGCCACTTTGTTAGTAAAAAAGGAGGCAAGGCAGTCAGCAGTGAGGTTAGTAGCTGGGGGAGGTGGTGGAGGGTAAAGCAGAGACTTGAAGGTGGCGAATAACTTACGTGTGTCTGTGGCACCGTTGATCCTATCGTTGAAGAAGGCCTTCTTAGCAGCAGTGATGCTGGAAGTAATTGTAATTATGCTCTCCACTGCTCCAGAGTAGGACTTGAGGATCCCCACCAAGACACTGAATTTCTTTAGCTGCCTGAGGTGGTAAAGACGCTGCCTTGCCTTTCTCACCAGAGTGTCTGTATGTAAAGTCCACGTTAAATCCTCCATGAGGCTCCCAGGTACTTGAAGCATCTCAACCTGTCGACAGAAGTCCCATTATTCACCAACGGCATGTGTGTCCTCGGTTGTAATCCCCTCCTAAAGTCCACAATCAGCTCCTTAGTTACTACTATATTGCATACTATGGTTTTAGAAATACTAAACACTCATTTAGCATACTAAATAGTATGGTAGCGTGCCATTTTGGAAGCAACAACACATATTCCAAAATTCAGTTTCCAAGATTGAGCTGTCTTAGCTATAAACGTCATAACATTATACAATTATTTTTGAGGAGGTTGCAATTAATTACGACTGTAATCTTGCAAAAAAAAACCCTGGTGATTTGACTTGATGTTTCCAGGTACATTGGCCAGTTCACAAAATTAATTGTAAGGTTCAAGGTTTCAATATCTGAGTGTTCTACTCATGTGTAGCACTTTGTCACTATTTGTGACAATTTTACCGTCAAACCTAAAATATAATATACTGACTCCTGGTGTTAGATTTGATAATATCAGAGTTAAAATATTGTAACTCTGAACATTGTTGATTTCAACCAACATGACACAATATTTGCTTGTACAGGCCACGGGAGGAGGCTATGAAGGGGATGAGTACCAGAACTCTGAGCTTGTCTTTCTGGACATCCACAACATCCACGTAATGAGGGAGTCCCTGAAGAAGCTCAAAGATATTGTCTATCCAAATGTTGAAGAGTCCCACTGGCTCTCCAGTCTGGAGTCCACACACTGGCTAGAACACATTAAGGTGGGAATGAGGTGGATATGTTTGATCCATTGTGTACACATTCCTTGACTGTATGAATGTATGTCTATCTATGTATTTTTCATATTACAATTTTGTGTGCTGTTAAATGATATGTCATTTTTGAAAACATTCTGCAGACCTAACAAGTGACGATAACGTCGTAAAAACCATGATATGGTTTATGGGACTTTTAAGTAAGACCTTAGAGCCAATTTTGCAAAAAGAAAAAAAAGGTTTACCTGTCTGTTTCTTTGAGTAGATGGTGTTGTCAGGAGCCATTCGGGTAGCAGACAAGGTCTCCAGCGGGAAATCTGTGGTTGTCCACTGCAGCGATGGCTGGGACCGCACTGCTCAGCTCAGCTCACTTGCCATGCTGATGCTGGACAGCCACTATCGTACTCTCCGTGGGTTCCAGGTCAGAACCACATGCACTCCACAATTTCAGGGAACTGTGTCCATTAATGTTAAATGTTGTAGTCTTTTTACACAGAACACAACAGCAAGGATGCAGTTGCCTTCCTTTCCATCTCTACGTTGACAGAGCACTAAAAATATTTTATTTTAGTTTTATTTAAACTTTTTTTAACCAGGAAGGTCTCATTGAGACAAGCAGTCTCACTTATAAGAGAGTTCTGCGACATCACATAAACATTTAGGTTGCAGAAAACAAAACATACATAAAATACAAATAACATGAAATAAACATGAAATGCAGGTGTATGAAGATAAAACCATATTTAATGTTAAAGTGCACATGTGCAAGTGCTACTATAGTCCATCTCCAGTAGCTTCATGAGTTGCTTAAAGTTCCCTAGGGAATCACCTTAGACAGTTTCAGGTCCTTTTGTAGTGAATTCCAGGCAGAAGGTGCGGAGTAGGAAAACGCCTTTTTATTAAGCTCAGTACGGACTGTGGGGACTGACAACAACAAATAGTCCTGAGAACATAGTTGATAGCTGCCGAGATTATGGGAGATGTAAAAACAAAGCTAAGAATGCAGCAAACCAAGGATGGACTTCTAAATGTAAGCCAATGAATAGATCTACGCATGGCAGACAAGAGAATACCAGTTTACTAAAGGATAGAGTACAGTGATGTGTGAGGGGCTTACACCCAGTGATGAACCTCAGAGTGCTGTGGTAAACAGTATCCAACATATGTAAACAATGAGCTGGGACATTTATATAGAGCATATCACCATAATCAAGCAGGGGCAAGAAAGTTGCAGCCACAAGTATTCCTAGATTTAAAAGAGAAGCTAGATTTATTTCTTAAGTTGAAGCCCAGCTTTAGCTTCAAATTTTTTTTGTTGTTTTTTTTTTAAAGCTGTTCAATATCACATTTAAAAGTCAGGTGGTCGTCAATGATGATACCAAGGTACTTGGTACTCAAATGAAGTGCCTTGGGCAGAGGCACTTCAGGTTTCATTTGTTCAGCACCAGTTTGTGTTCATACCAGTATGACAGAATGATATTAAAAGCATTCTGAAATGACTCAAGGGTTTGGGTTACTGTACTGGCATAGCAATATACAATATGTCCTCGGCATATAAATGCAGAGGCATTAGGTAAATCCAGGCTTAGTTCATTTACATACAGTAGATGGGGAATAGTGTCAGTCCCAAGATCGAACCCTGAGGCACACCTTTGTTGATACCATAGAATACATGAAAACAAACCCTTATATTTGACACATTGATTGCATCCAGTCAGATAGTTTTCAAACCAACCCACAGCATGGTCAGTAAGACAGATGCTTAGAAGCCTCTGCGTGAAGATATTAAGGTCCACCGTATCAAAAGCCTTAGAATAGTCAATGAAAAGAGCAGCACAAATGCCTCTTAGAATCTAAGGCTTAAATAATGCATTTATGTCATTCACCATTTTTGTTGCAGCATTGACAGTGTTACAGAAATTAAAGGGTCGCTTTAATCTGTACTTTGTCAGTCGGTGGTCTTAAATAAGTGGCAGACAGACGTTGGTTTTACTTGTACAAGGGTCGGATCAGAGATGTGCTAAGGAGCAGCTCTCTGAGTAGAACAGTTTTTTTTATTTTCAGGGAGAGAGTATTTGGTCAATTCGATGTCACAGATACAGAGAATATACAGTCAGCTTGACCTCACAGGTGCAGAAAAGAATTGGTCAGGCCAAGAGGCCGTAGGTGGAAATCCATACGGATCAAGGATCAACTATGTAACGTTACACCACCAGCAGCATTTGTTGAATACTGCTGATCTGTGGCACGGTGGTGCAGTGCATTGCACTGCTGCCTCACAGCAAGAAGGTCCTGGGTTTGATTCCCGCCTGGGGCGCTGTTGGCACCGTGCTCCGGCGGGTTATCTTCCAAAAACAGGAGCCTTTCTGTGTGGAGTTTGCATGTTCTCCCCGTGTTCACATGGGGTTTCCTCCACCTCACGTCAGTAAGGACCCCCACCAAAAAACATGCACCCATCATCGTCTGACCAGCGATGGACACTTATCACCTGGTCCCCGGGCGCGTCCACGTATGCTGCCCACTGCTCCTGGCTGTGCCCCCGGAGGAAGGACAAGCCAGGATTGGTCAAAAGCAGAGGAGCCATTTCACCGGCCACCATCAAGCATGTGCATGTGTGTGTGTGTGCAAGCATGTGTTGTGGAGTGTCGTGTGACGATTAAAGACTGTTTCTTTCTTTCATCTCTTGACCAAGAAGCGATCAACATAGCGAGTGCAACATAGCGAGCACTCTGCATTCCAAAAGCTGTGGGTGTAGCTTCTATGATTTTTTTTTTCTATTTATTCTCTTAATTCTCAATCTTCTAAGCCACTTTTTAATAATCATCAAGAACCGCTTGCAAAAACATTCTTTTGACAACCTTTGGGATGACAAGAGCACAGCATTTCTGTTATGCATGACCCCCACACGTCCCCCTCTTTGGAAAACGATCTTACAATGTTTTAATAATAAACTAATCATCATTACTTATCCAAGAGGGAAAGAATCACCATGATAGAGACAAATAAACATGTACTTGGAAAAATAGAAACATCAGATGATGTATTTGACGAAATATAATGGTTGACAGAAATTGGAACAGCAATTGCGGCACATGGCTGGGTCTCTAGAAATATTTGTTGTGCCTCGCTCTTCTTAGCAGCTGTAGCCTCAATACATTTGTTGTATTGCTTTCTATGATTCTTCTGCAATTGCTTTGTGAAATTTGTTGTATTAAAGTTTCCCATGCTAGTGCCACCCCGCAATACACATGCTTTACTGCCTTGTGAAGTACTACCAGCTGACATTGTGGCCACTCCAATACTGTACATGTGCTATGCTGAATGGCTAGCTTATTGTTGGCTTATTGTTGTTTCTATATAATTGCTGGACCGTAACTAATATTAAGTAGCATAAGCGACATTATAAAGGATTTCTGTGATTTCTTTGATGATCGGAGATCTGAATCTCTTTTTTTATCTCTGTTATCCATTCTAGCATTTTTTGCTGGTAATGGCCCAATACCATTACTTGTTATCGGTGCCATCTCTAATATACAAGAAGTTTTAAAAACAGAATCTGAGGAGTACCAAACACCAAAAATAAAATGCAGTCATCCATGTTCCTGTAGCCCTGAAGAAAAAAAATAAACATGCGTTTTATTGTTTTTGTGTTTATTTAGGTGCTGATTGAGAAGGAATGGATACGTTTTGGACATAAGTTTGCCTCGGTAAGTATTTTGTCATCCTTTAATTTTTACATTTTCTGTAATGGCTGTTGTTTACCAAAGCTCAATTTGTATTAATAGTGAACTGTATTACCGTATTTCCTCAAATCGTGACCAGGGCCTTTATTTACCTCAACTGCAGAGGGTACCAGCCAGGCCTTAATTGGAAGTAGGCTTATATTAGAGGCAGGCTTTTATGTCTAATTCCCTCTGTTTAATAAGTATATTTGATTATATTTTAGTATGAATTTAAAATCAAACTTCTGTCTGGGTGCCATGCCATTCAAACACGTGTATGGTGAAAAAAGAAAGATCTTAAAGTTGCACTTGTGGTGGTAGCTGAAGGGGGAAATACAGTTTTCAGAGTTCGCCTTGAACGCACCACCTCCTTCTTGGAGTGCTGGAGAGCGAGATCGCTTAGTGGGACATTTCCTCCAAGAAACGATCTGCAATCTGCTATGCAGTGGAAGGAAATTAAGTAAATTAAATACCTGTAAAATAAAAACACACTGTTTTTATTTGCTTTGTTTGGGAGCGGAGCTCTGCGAGAACAGCACCGGAGCTCCGATCAGTTTTCCCCCCAGGCTGTATTTGAGTCACGCCTGTATTTGTTCGTGTAGACCACGCCACCGGCATTTATTAGAGGCCCGTTTTTTTTTTTTGGCTACCAGTTTATATTTGTGGAAATTCCATATTATTCTTTCTGATATTATGATCCAAATTTCAAACAGTTGGCTAATTACATTTGTTTGCTTAATATCGCTTAAACTGTGTCTGCATGTTTTTGTAGAGAATAGGTCATGGTGACAAGAACCACGCGGACCAAGACAGATCACCCATCTTCGTTCAGTTCATCGACTGTGTATGGCAGATGACTAAACAGGTAGAATATTTTTGGGCACTCAACAAACCCTGCTGGGTGTTTTCTTACTGTTGATTGTGTCTTGCTCTTTTCGGCTTTTTCCTTGTTTTCTTGGTATGGAAATATATATGAACACGCTTATATCAGACCTGCCAACCTGCATGCATTCTGTGTACCAACCATGCAATTCTTGGTCGAAATACGCACGTACAAAATGCCAACTGAAAAAACACAACGTATATATATATATATATATATATATATATATATATATATATATATATATATATATATACATTTTGTAATTTAATTACAGAAAAAAATAAATCAAACAATACAAAACAATATAGAACATGTATTGAGTATTTAAACTACATCCCTGGGATTGGACCAGATGCTACAACCTGTGGTTCTGTGAGCCTTCTCTTCTAATTCACTCAACATCCACTGATACGCAGTGGTACTTCATTATCCACCAATGCTGCATTGCTGAGGTAAAATGGTAAGTTGGGGAGTAATAATCACAACAAATGTGACCGTAATGTTAAAATATAGAGCGTTGGTAATAGAGATGCACCGATCGATCGCTTGATCGGCCATGAGCGGTGACCAGATATATCGTGTTGAAAAGTTCTGTTTTTTGAAACTCGTTATTGACGAGTCAACTCAGTTAAACGAGTCGTTCGATTTGATTCAGTTGGTTTAATGCTTGGTGAGTTCTCGTGAATGAGAGTGAGAAGAGTCATTTATTAGTTTTAAGAGTAATTTATTATTATTACTTTTTTTGTTGCAATCATTGCAATTTATTATGGAATGGCAGTACCATATAAATAAAATACCGTTGTCATACCAAGCCGCTATTAATAGGCAATTGACACCTTTTCCATTGCCAGGAGAAATTCAGTATCTTTTCTGGTGTGTCACATTTGACGTCACGAACACGCTGGAAAAGGGGCATGTCATGGTTCCAGTGTGATTGGGAACAAAACAGTAGAGGAGACAGCAACTGAAACAAACAACGACAGAAAACTAGATAACTTGAAAAAAAGTATTTTGAGCCATTCAAAAGAATCAGATCACTCATGAACGACCCAACACTACAGTAGAAGCAGCATAGAGCAGTGCGCTCCCCGCAGTCCTTCAGGGGCGGGGAGCAGGGACCGGCTTGGAGCAACGCTGGAGTGACTCGGAGCCCGGTGGGGAGAGTGGGGGTTCTCTGCTGTGCTCCTCACGGTGCGATCCCCACACTAACAACATTTCACGGTCACTCATGCAGGAAAAAAGTCAATAACTTATGATATTGATTTTTGATTCTAAATGAGATATGAAATAATGGAATGATACAGGGATATTCCTGTCTATTTATGCACCAGCGTCCGGAACTCCAACGTGCGTCGCATCACGCAGGTAAAGCGACCAAAATTAGTTGGTCGACCAATTGGAGGTGGAGCCGGTTAAAACCCGGATCTTTTGCCGGGCCATTTGACCCGGTACTGAGACCCATGTTTTTCCTTTCCAACTGGTGACAAATGCCGGAAGTTAGCGAGTATTACCGGGTTTTTGGTGCAGTAGGAAAGGCGTATAATAGGTATATTTGCACTTAAAAGTGAAAGAGACAAACTAGACATTTCCATGTTAGTTATATGTTGTGTCCAGTTACAGGTTGCATTATTCTGAAACTTGGTGACAGTCCCATTTTCTGTTTTATTGGAACTCAGTGACCGTTACATGTTCTGTTATTGTTCTACAGTGAATAATGAACAATAGTAAACACACAGTGTCAAAATCAGCAATCTCAATATTGTGGTAACTGACAATTGCAGCGGTTATCTGTATGTGCTGCTGTCCTAACATGTGAGCGTGATCAGATCACATGATGTATTTGATATTGACGTACAGCAGATATACACAATGAGACCAATTGATAAGAACATTTTACACATACAGTATAAACATTGTGAATGAAAATCTGAATCGGCCAAAATCAGATCAACGGGTCATTTTTGTTTTTTTTAATCGGTAATGGGAATCGGCCAAGAAAATTGCAATCGGTGCATCTCTAGTTGGTTAACATGTTCAATAACTTTACAAGATGATGTATTTCAAGGGGGACATCCTAATGAGATAAATTTGTATATATAGTTAGCCGTAGTATCTCACATACAATGTGATTAGTTTTGTTAAGAGACTGCTACGGTGTGAATTACTGATGGAGTCATTTAGCTGCAGTAACTCAAACGCCATGGAGACTCCCTGTAACACTATTGTTACTCAAAATATTTTCCCAAGGTTGGCAGATCTGTTATTTGTACATTCATTCTCTATCTATCTAAGTAGTATGATTTATGTGTGATTTTTGCCATTTGAAATACATTTGAAATTTGACAAATAACTGATTTTAATGTGGAAGTTTGAAATTTCATATTAAAACAGTATTTTGCTGAAAATGACATAATTATCTAAACGGACATGCCAACTCACTTTGAATTAAAACCATTTCTTTACACTTGTTCTGCCTCTAGTGGAGCGACTCCAGGTATTTGGAGCAAGTCATAAATCTCTCGAATAGTCAAAAGTCCTCAAAATCTAAGTTTGATTGGTCACTATGTTCACTTACACTCTCCATTTTTGATGCTAGCTGGTAGCCTAGAGTTGATGAGAATCTACATAATTTATTATCGGTTGCCAGGTTGATGATAATACACATTTAATTACTAATGCCGCTGATGATTTCTGTTTGTAGTAAATTGAGAGGGAAACCAGCAAGTGAAATTAGCTGGATATGGCCTTTAAATTAAAAGTAGTGATTTTAAATGGTTCAGAAACTAGTGTGGTGTGGATTTGTGTGCAAAATAATAAATTCTAATTGTTGTTGCTATACAGACTTTTCATCTTTCACTCATTCTCTAGCGTTTTCAGTTTCCCACAGCGTTTGAGTTCAACGAGCATTTGCTCGTGACAATCCTAGACCACCTGTACAGCTGTCGCTTTGGAACCTTTCTCTTCAACTGTGAGAGTACACGGGATGAGCATGTAAGACACACACACACACACACACACACACACACACACACACACAATTCCTGGCGTACTGCATACTAATGTACATGGTCATACTATCGTCCAGCATGCTTTAGTGTGAGCAAAATGTGAGTAAAAAGAACGATGGCTCTCTCGGACACACTACGTCATACATACTTATGGCCGTGCCACTTCCTTTCACCACATTGCATAGAAATTTGACTGAATTTTTATATAGAAATTTGACTGCATTTTACCCCCTTCTCGCCCTAACAATGCATTGTGAGATATGCTCGCAAATATAAGTGCAGAGTTTGTAACTATGTTATTTCAACGGATGTAGGATGTCATCCTGGTACTTTTCACAAACCTTTTGAACATATACTATGATTTAGGACATACTAAACACTAATTTGGCATATTAAATACTATGCTAGTGTGCCATTTTCGACATAGTGTAGCTCTGCCTTTCCCATTCCATCTTTCTTTCTGGCTTGCACTGGTATTCCAAGTGTGTCTACTAACACCATAACTAACATCACTTATATGTAACACCACTTAAACAAAATGTACAGTGGTGCTAGAAAGTTTGCATTGACATGTATGAGGAATTTGTCATGATGATTATTGATGCGTTTCTACCGACTATTTGCTATTTACTATTTTAAAAAGCTTAACAGTGTGAGGAAATTTTTTTTTAAAATAGAATCCAACGTAAAGTTAAAATAAAAAACAAAATACCGGGTCTGAGACATGCTTCACGTGCTGACTCCTGTCTGTTAAGAAGCCAGTAAATCTGGCTCGCTCAGCTGGGAGAATATGTCTCAGAGAAGAGCTGGGCTGGTGTTGAATGTGGAGCCAAAGTCCACAAACTGGATCCTAACGTACTGTAGATACCAGTGAAGTCCAGGTGATGGAGGACTTTAGGTGTGACATCACAAGGTGTTCAAAAGTCTTCATTACCACAGGTAAGAGGTCAGAGCGATGGGTCCATAGTGGTAAAAATAGAAAAGAGCACCTAATTATACAAACAACACAAAATACATTGTTTTTCATTCATTAATTGAGCAAAATTATCAAACAACCAATATCTTTGTAGGGAAAAGTATTTGAACCTTTGCTTTCAGTTCACCCTTGAGCAACAATGACATCAATCAAATCTTTCCAGGAAATGTTGATTAGTCTCATAAAGTAAGCTTGGATACATTTTGGTCCATTCCTCTTGTTCCTCTTGTTGCTCTGGTTTCTTGCTTGAACACCTAGCTGCAGGCCCTGCCACAACTTTTCTATTGGATTACGGTCTGGACTTTATGTGGCCATTCCAAAACGCAAGATTTGTTCTGATTTAACCAAGACTCTTTAGAATGACTTATGTGTTTGAGGTTGTTGTATTGCTGATTAAAACTACCTTCTGTGCTTCAGTTAACATATTGATACCCTGACACTCTCCTGTAGAAGATGCTGGTGTTTAAACAGAATTTAAACTGCTTTCATTGATATCAAGCGGTCCTGGTCCTGATATTGCCATTATATTGCCACCACAAGTGTCATGATTGGAGTGAAGTTCTCATGTTGTCATGCAGTGTTTGTTTTTCTTCGCCAAATGTAACGTTTCTCACTTAAACCAAAAAATAATATTTTCGACTCATCTGTCCAGGGAACCTTCTTCCAATAGCCTTCTGGGTCATCCAAGTGATCTTCAGCAAATTTGAGACAAGGGGCAATGTTATCTTGGCTACCTCCTTACTATCCTCACATGCAGGCTATTCTTGTGTTCCACTCTTGGGAGAGTAATAATTGTGTTGAATTTTCTCAATTGGAACACTATCTGCCTGATTGTCAGATACCGGATTGATGAAGCCCAGACTCTTTGGAAATTGATTTGTAACATTTTCCAGCCTGATGAGCATCAATGACTCTTTTTCCAAGGTCCTCCTTTGATTAAGGCTTGGCGTGCTTCCACAAATCTGTGTGGTGGGGACATAGTTACGTTGACGTTTTTAATAGATGTCCTTGATGTAAACATACCTTTTCAAGACATCTGATGTTTGATAATTTTTTTCTTGTTTCTGTTTTTTTGTGTTATTTGTTAAATTGGGTTCCAGCCTTGATCAAAGGAAGACCTTGGAAAAAGAGTCATTGATGCTCATCAGGCTGGAAAATGTTACAAATCAATTTCTAAAGAGTCTGGGCTTCACCAATCCAGTATCTGACAATCAATCAGATAGTGTTCCAATTGAGAAGATTCAACACAATTATTACTCTCTAATTGTTACTGATCACATTGTAGGTAATAAAGCTAATTCTAAAGCCTTCACAAACTTTCTAGCACCACTGTACAAAGATGCACTTGCTGGTATCAAACTGTGGTTTGTGGTTTGTAGTTTTGTCGTCTTGGAATGAATCATGATAATTTTTCAGTACTTTTATTATAATAATATTATAATTTTTATCATAATTTATATAACTTGTCTTTCTGACATGCAATGGCAAGTATATTGAGTATAAATATTTTTACATTTGCATTTTTTTTCTATTACATTTACAGAGAACAATTGTTGATGGCTCTATAGAGTATCACTTCAAATTGTAGTTTTCCTTTAACCCAACTTATTGGCTCAGATTCAAGGTGTTCATGTTAATGTTCCTATGTGGGGAATATCATTCTTTGTCATTGGAATGAATTGTTTATATTTTCAGTGATTGTGCAAAGTTTATTCAAAGGCATTTGTTGTTCCAAAGGTCCTGTCTTATGCACCTTCATATGTTCTTTCTTCCCTTGTTCCTTTCTCTTTCTCCCATCTAGGAGGTGAGGTCAAAGACCGTGTCCCTGTGGTCTTACGTCAACAGTGGTAGTGATAGTTACCTGAACCCGTTCTACACTCCAGAATCTGGCCGTGTCCTCTATCCCGTGGCTAGTATGCGTCACCTGGAGTTATGGGTGACTTACTATATCCGCTGGAACCCACGCATTAGGCAACAGGTAAAATTGCAAGACAGAGTGATAGGAAGGTGGATGTGTTGGTGTGGGTTGTCCTTCTTCAAGTTGCCTAGAAGACCAACCACCACCACAAAAAAAAAGATTTTGTCTCCCCAAATTGTTGGGATCGTGGGTAATAATAATAATATTAATGTTCCACATGCATGTACATACATATGCACATACATATAATATTCCAACTTTGGTTGACTTTGTGCCTCCTCCTGTTAGTGGTCATTGTGTTGTAGATGAGGCTATATTCTTGAAGTAGGAGTTCAGCAACATGGTCACTTGAAACTAAAGATAGGGCCACATTACGTGATTTCCTATTCAATTTGGTAACAATTTGAGATTGGGTGGAGAAGTGGTAGTCCAGGGTAGTCGCACTGTAGAATCATAGCTGTCATCGATATGTATGCGAGTGAAAGACTTAAATCTCTCTCTTTACGATCCAAGTCAGCAGGTTCAATCATGAATCGTCGATTCAACATTTGATTTTATTGGGGCTAGTCTTTCCCAAATCCTTTGGTTTTGGGGTGTGTGTGTGTGTGTGTGTGTGTGTGTGTGTCCAAGCCTCAAATTGCAACTGCAGTTACAGCCAATGAGATTGTGCGCCTGCATGATGGCGAAGCCAAAGAAAGTGGCAACTGGGCGAGTGTGGATTTCTGAAATGGAGGAGCGACTTGTGGAATTATGGCGACTCATGAGTGACTGCTCATCATGAAAAATGGTTTCCATTTGATTTTTAGGATTAGAGTGTGAATAGATTATTTCAATTGAAATAGATTTTTTCATTTAGACACAATACAAATACAATTTAATTTAAATTGAATAATCTTTCAGAACATATTTTTTTTATATTTTAACCTATTAACCATGAAATTGCCACATTTCGATTGTGGGAAGATTTTGTATGATTATGTAATCGTAATTATTATTATAGATTCATGAATTATTAACCAACTTATAACCAGTATTGGGTATCACCCTTATTAGAGGAGCATTCCAATAGCTGGGTATATCACACGACTGCCACAAAACTTTGATTGATTTTATCACCTTGCTATTTTTCATAGGAAAGCCTCTTGCTCTCTCTAAATTACTGTCTATTGTCCATCTCACCTGCCCCCCACCCTCACCCCCCGCCCGTCTCTATCCCTCACCACTCTGAAGCAGCGGAGTCCAGTGGAGCAACGCTACAAGGAGCTCTTAGCCTTGAGGGACGAATACCTCAGGAAGCTGGAGGAACTACAGCTCTCAGACAGTTCCTCTTCCTCTCACCTGTCCAATAGTTCTCCACCCGACACCTCTTCACCCGCAGCCTCCAACCCCTCGCAGCAGCACACACACCTGCACACCCAATTCTGAGTCTTGAGTGAACATGCAAGGCATACCACACACTCGTGGTCACACATGCTCACAAGCGTTCACCTGCACTTCCGATCGCTTTTCTCTCCCACAAATACATACATGCAAATGCAGTAAAAATAAATAAATACAATTATATGTATGTGTGTGTGTGTATATATATATATATATATATATATACACACACACACACACACACACACACACACACACTCTTTGTTGATAACATGCAATAATATCAATAATATTCTTGATATTTCATAACACAGCTCTTAACACCACTTTTCTGGTGAGAAATGGTGATTGTTATGCAATAAGTCACAGTACAGCCTTGTCATATGACCTTTTTATCCTTGATATGCTCTTCATAGAGTGAAGCCTTAATGTTGAGAATATATTAAACACATTGCACTCTGTGGGGTTCAATCAGATTCAGAAGAGAGGATCTATGGAAGTCTTGCTTCTTATTCAAGGTGCACTGTTTATGTGCTTAATCACAGCACTGAATGGAACCGTATTGGGGAAAAAACTGCAGTACTAATATGGACTCGGTGAAGTTTTCTTTTAACCATCACAAATTCAGCTGGAATTTTGGAGCCGTTTTACGTATCCCATTTGAAGTGTAAAATGTTGGCTCTTTCACTTATCAGGTCAGAGTAATGATTTTAGAGAGTTCTGTGAACAAATTGGCAAGGCTAACTAATATTTTCCCGCAAACGTGATTTCTATTAAGGGCAACAGATAACATATTTGTCTATACATGAGATTTAGGTGAAGCAGATTTACGAAGGGTGTTTTAGATTTATACAGTGATGTTGATTTAATGGGTGGTTAGAACAGGGCTTTAAGTAATTTCTACGAATCCATTGCTGTTTCAAAGAGCAGAGAGTAAAATTGGTTGTGTACTATGTTCTCGTGGTGGTGCTGTCACAGAGCTGGTCTCTAAAGTTACAGCAGTGTGCATTTTGAGTAAATTGCCTGAAGAAGGACAAGCTCACAATCCAAGAACATGCAGAAATCCCAAAAAAAGGCTAGAATAGCTGTGCCCATCTAAATGTTAAAAAAAAAAAAAAAAAAAAAAAAAAAAAATATATATATATATATATATATATATATATATATATATATATATATATATATATATATATATATATATATATATATATATTTTCCCCCCACCAAGCAGAGGGAAAAAAAAATGCCTGGACTCTGAAACAATGTTTAAAAAAAAAAGGGGGGGGTGGAGGGGTGGCCTGGCTGCTGGGCTGCTGGATGGTCTCGTGCTGGGGGGGGGGCTAGCTGCAGGCGGTTACCCACGGTGGCTGCTGCGGCTGCTTCGCCCCGGACCTCTGCTAGACATCCTGGGTGCTACTGCTGCCCGTCGGCAGGGGGCTGGTGCTGTGGCTGCCCTTTGACCTGCTGGTGGTTCTAGTGCGTCTTCGGACGGCCCTTCTGTGTCCCTTCCCCCTGCTGAAGAGTCCCTGTTGAGGCACTGCTGTGGCAGTTCCGCCTGCCACACGCCATCCGAACAGCGTTTTCAGGGCCCTCCGACACAGAGACACAGGCAGAGATGTTGCAACCACACCAGTTAATTGTAGAGAGTGTCATGAACACGTGTCATGACCGAGGCTCTCCCCATATTTGTGGAGATGGGTGATTTGTCTGTTGCTCGTTGATTGCTCTGACGAGCAACAGGCGTACAGGCACCTCTAATCCCAGGGCCAATTACCTAGAACCAAGACAGGTGTGGCTGCTTAAACCACACCACCCTCATACCACACCCAGCTTGAAAAGATAAGTGTTCTCAGTCCAATGAATTATGATGCAGTACCTGTAGACCTTCTTTCAATTGTAAGGAGTAGTGTAGATGCGTTGGCGGTTTTATATGCTTTCCCAGTTGTGCTCAGTGAAATGGGACGTTATAGAAGAAAATATATATATATATTTTTTTTTTTAACACTAGTTTTGGTGTAGGCTTTTTTTGTAAGTTAAACTGAGTAACATAAAAAAGAGTTTCTATTCGGGGGTCAATAATTATCCTTGATAATACATGCTAACTATACTTACAATTGAGATCTGGATTGCTAGGAGGCTGCGCCGCTGCCACGCTAACAAAGAGTTGTGTTTTGAGCACAGATACAGGATTGATAAAGAACAGGTAGACTACATTTACTACCAGTTTTGTGCCTAGGTTCTACTTCTTAGAATCTTACCTTCACCTCTATTGAAATTGTTTTCTTTTACCTAAAGTGTCTAACTTGAGATGGACTGCATTGTGATTCAGAGTTCAAGCTGCTTCACAAATGGAAGGATGATATACATGCATTCTGAAAGGATTTGGAACCTTGTGATCAGTGTTGACATCTAGGTGACTGTCACAATGCCCATCCCTACTGTAACTAAAGATTTCAACTGTAAATGTTTTGTAAGCAATATTATTTTCAGCCACTTGTACTATTGAATTGAAACCTAGACAACAGTGAAAACAGAAAATGGATTACTTTCTTTGTAAAATGTATCTGTATGAGGGCAATATTGTCAACTCTTGTGTCTCGGGGCGGCACCTCCTGGAGGTACTACAGGGTAACTGAGCGAAGCTAAGAGAGGGTAAAGAAGAATGCAGATGACATATCCAACTATCGGCGTTCAACTATATAGACACCATCCCTTTTTAGATCTAATTTGTTCACATCAACAGAGAGGATTAACTGGTGGTTATTGAGTTGACTTTTTCAATCAAAATGCCCTGTATTCCAATGTGTGGCCTTTCAAACTATGCTTGTGCGAGATACTTAACTATTACCTTCTGCTATGGATGACCCTACCCCTCCGCCAGCAGGGTGGATGGAGAACTCTATTTGAGGCTTCATAATTTATATTTAAAAATAATCTTTATGGTTATTCTGGCAACTGCACATTTAAATGAGTATTCTCAGCAAGGCAATCCATAATAAAATTCAGAACTAACCCCAATTACAGCAGCACTATTTTGATGTACCAGGGGGCAAGCACAACAGTTTCCTTTGGAAATATTGCAGCGTAATTCACCCAAAAATGTCAGCTTCAGTTTGTGGTCATTTCTAATCTGGTTACGGAACTAGTTTCGGCATCAATAGGGAAGTTTTTTTTCTATTATTAAGGAAAAGGGAGAAACATTAAGCAATGACTGCAACGCAGAACATGTAACTTTGGTAGGTGATCGTGTTTCTAGTGAAAACAGATGAAAATCGATTTAGTTTATTTTTCACTTTGTACAGGTAACAGATTTATGTAATTACCTCAAAGCCTATTTTACTGTCTAAAGTTATATTATTGTAAAGTAGAATTTTATTTAGTGTAAGATTTGACTTTTATAAAAGTAAGTAAGTAACAAGAAAAAGTATTTGTTTTGAATGGTTGGTATTTGTGGATTTTTGCTCTGTTGGTTGAATTATTATTTTACTTTTTTCTGTTCTGAGGGCATTGTTTTCATTAATTAATTTTGCAACCCAAATGCGGGAAGACAGGATTGTATTTGTTTATTAAATGGGAGGTTTAACCATTTAGTGTTTATGGAGCTTTGGTTTGTTTCAACAGTGAATCGTGTCAAATGCTGATTCACTTTGTTTCTAAGTCAGTCATCTGAAAACTGTTCCCTCCCTCACGTTATTATCAATTCTTACCTTTTTGAAATACATTTTTTTCTTTCTTTGTATCATAATATAACCGTTTTTAACAAACTAATTTGAAATGTACTTCAATTAATTTTGGCGTAAAATTTGCCAAACATGGAATATTTTCAAATGCATTTCCTTTGTTGATGCTGAAGCCACTGGCTCCTGGCTATGTAAATAATACCGATTAAATTAATTTAAAGATTGTCCACTTAACTCTGTCTTTTTCTTATATGTCTGACGGTATGTATATGTATGTGACAAATAATCTCTTGAACTTGAACTGAAAGTCCTATTTGTGTGACATTCTCCCAATCCTCAGTAGCACAAGTATTATAATATCTCAAACACGGAGCCCCATGGTATTCAATGACAAAATTATCTAAATTGTTACTAGAAACATAGCAATAGTTACAACATGTAATAGTGACTAGTATATAATAAGTACTAGTACCCAATACATTTTGACTAGTATAACTATCATAGTTACTAGCAACTGCTGGAATAGCAGCTAGTAACTAAAATATGCACTCACTGAACACTTTTAGGAACACTATACGAATACTGGACAGGGCCTCCCTTTGCTCTTAAAACATCCTCAATTCTTCTTTGCATGGATTCCACAAGATTTTGGAAACAGTCCTTTCAGATTCTGTTCCACGTTGACATGATTGCATCACCCAATTCCTGCAGATGTGAATCTCCTGATCTATCACATCCCAAAGGTATTGGACTCAGATCCAGTGACTGGGAAGGCCACTGAAGAACATTGAAATCAGTGTCATGTTTATGAAACCAGTTTGATATGACTTTTGCTTTGTGACATGGTACATTATTTTGCTGGATGAAGCCATTAGAAGATGGGTAAATTGTGAAGGGATGCACATGGTTAGCAACAATACTCAAATAGGCTGGGTTGATTTCTGGCTGATTGATTAGCATTAATGGGCCCAAAGTGTGCCAAGAAAAAAATTCCCCACACCATTGCCACTAGCCTGGACTGTTGACACAAGGCAGGGTAGGTCCATGGATTCATGCTGTTGGTGCTAAATTCTGACCCTACCATCTGTGTGCCTCAGCAAGAAATCTAGATTCAGACCAGACTAGGTTTTTTTCCAGTCTTCAACCTTCCAGTTTTGGTGAGCCTTTGCCTACTGCAGCCTCAGCTTTCTGTTCTTGGATGACCAAAGTGGAACACGATGTGGTCTTCAGCTGTTGCAGCCTATTCGCCTCAAGGTTCGATGTGTTCTGCATTCTGAGGTGTTTTTCAGCTCACCACAATTGTACGGAGTGGTTATCTGAGTTACCGTAGCCTTTCTGTCATCTCGAACTATGTCTGGCCATTCTCTGTTGACTTCTAGTACTACAGGACACTGCAAATTCTGTTTTGTCGATACATGTCATCAGATGATTCTATGTTTATTTTTTCTAGGTCAAGTTTGTTTCTATATTTGTGTCTCACCCGTGGTGATTCTCCCCCTCTGAGTAGTAATGATGATTAGTTGTTTATAGACCAAAACATGGCAAGATCGGTCTCCAAAAAGGGGGATTGATGGCGGTCCTGTGTAAAAAAGGCTGTGCTCTTGTCATCCTACAGGTTGTCAAAAGGACAGAGTTATTCCAAGCAGTTGTTGATGATTAAAGAATGAATAAAAAGGTTGAGAACTCTGTCCTAGATGCAATGGCATGCAAATACTCTTTGTTGTACGCCAGGTATGCTGACAGCACAGGTCATAATAAATAAATTAATTAGAGCGTGGGTGGAGAAATTAGGTTTTAGGTTCTCAGCTGAAATTGCTAAAGTAATGTTCTTCACAAGAAAATTGATTTGGAGGAAATACTCATTTGAAACTATATGGAAAGAAAATTGAGACAATTGAATCATTTACATTATTAGGAGTATATTTTGACTCCAGATTAACATGGAGGGAACACATTAAAAGTATTGTGGATACGTGCAAAAAAGTTAATGTTATGATGCCTTGTAGGGTTGGACTGGGGAGCTGATGTAGCATCCTTGAAATATAATATGTATATGTACAATATATATGTAGCACTAATTTGGTCAAGGCTGGATTATGTGAGTGTAGTATATGGATCCATAGGAAAAACTGTGCTTGGAGGATTAGATGTGATCCAGGCCCTCAGATTGTGTATAAAGTAGGAGCAGCAAGAACATCACCTGTGTGTGCCCTACAAGTCGAGACAGGAGAAATGTCGCTGTTTACACAGGAAACAACTCAAAGATTATCACCCAACCAAAAAAGTGCTACAGGCCTGCTGGGAAAGGTAGGGAACAGTAAAATCAGGTTTCGGCTGGACAGGAGATGCAGCAGCAAGAGACCTGGGAGTGTATGAATTAGAGTTCAGCAGCTGTGGGGTACTAGAACCAATACTGGTCGATTTAGAATTATTTCAGGCTAAGGCAAGGAAGGAAAGTGCGGATTTATTCAATTAGTTATACAGTTATACAGAAAGTAAATACACAGGGTATGGGCTGGTGTTTACAGATGGATCAAAAAAATCCAAAAACAGACAACACTGGTTCTGCAGTTCCAGTTCCTAGCCACAGATTCTCAATACACAAATGAACATCAAACTACCTCAGTGTATATAAGGTGGAGTTGGTATTTGGAAGGCTTAAGAGTGGGTTGAACAAGCCACGCTTAACAGCTCTGATTGGTAGTGTTTCTGTATTGTACTAACATCTGGTCTGTACAGCCTAAAGCTAGGTTCATCCAGTAACTGCCAAGACCTACTATTTGAAATAGTGGTTACACTCATTTGGGATCCTGCGCACATGGGCATTATTGGTAATGAGAGTGGACGAACTCGCCAAGCAAGCTGATAAAAAAGAAAACATATACACCACAATTAAACTTTCAAAATCAGAAGGAAAGGGTATTGCATGGAAGAAAATCAATAACGAGTGGCAGCAGAGTGGGTTGAAAGAAGAAAAGAGGAGGTAGTAGTGACTGGGCTAAGAATAGAACATACAGTAGTAACCTGAACAGGACTCTCCACATTACAGGGAAGCATCCATCCATGTGAAGATTGTCAGGTACCAGAAAAAGTAGAATATGTACTTGTTAAGAGAATAAAGTCGGTAGATGAATAAATGCAGTATGTATGCAGCACTCATCAAAATGCTGTCTACAGAGTAATTAGCGAAAACTTCTTTGGAATGGGATTTAATAACACAATTCTCTCTCCCTTTTAGCCCATAGGCATCATGTTAAGCATCAAGACTTTGAAAAGATTGTGCCAAAAGTTGCATTTGTTTAGAAAGAAGAATAAATCAAATGTGGATGAGGTGGCTGCATTCGTACAAGGTGAACTAGCGGGCAATGACGTAAGGATATCAGTGGCTACAGTTGTGGGCTATCCAGAGAGGTTATGCGGTATCTCAAGACACAATAAGACAACTAATCAAGTGGATTGATCCTCAGATGCTTATCTCAGACAATGCCATCACAGGTTGACATGTTTTTGCACACAGATGCTTTTGCTGGACACAGGAGTTTCATGTATGGGTGCAGCACAGCAAATCAAAGAATTGAGTGGGGGGGGTCATCTTAAGGAAGCAAAGTGCACAGCTTTCGATTAATCTTTTCAATGCACTCCAGCATGACAGTTATTTCTCAGTGATTTATTGGATAAAAGTCTTCAATCTCCACTTGTTTCCTCAACCTTCTTCTTCATCCTGTTCATTTTACCTTTCATAATACAAATGAGCATAATCACTGTGTCAGTGGGCAGTGCACCCCCTTATTGTGTGCATCCGTGCTGTATGTGTACCTACGTGCGTAATAGCTTACGAGACTAGGCCTCTCTCTCTCTCTCTCTCCGTATATAAATATAGAACAAGAGAGAAAGAGAGGACCATTGTTTTATAGAGAACCACAGAAGAGAGGCAGAAATGTATGGTGCTGAAGACACACTCAAGCAGTCGTGACGCAAGTGTTTTTGAGTTATGCTCTGTTCTTATGCAGGCAAAGGGATGGGATGCTCAAAGATGTCAAGCCTACGGCCTCCGAGCGCTGCTAGAGGCCGCTCTCTCCTCATCTGCTGCTCCTCCCTCCGGCCTATTCCACACACCTGGCATCTATTACCTTCATCATCTACGGCAGTATTTATTCTCTAGCTCCCCAGTCACTCATCGCCAGATCGTTAGCAAACCTACCTGTGTTTGTATTTCCCCTGGCTCCTTCCTAGTCCATAGATCCTGGTCTGTTTATCCAAGTGTCTCGTCTTCGTCCTAACCTGCCTGTCTCCTCTCACAATTCAAGTCTGTCTGTCCTGCCTTGTCCAGCCAGGTTTCCCGTCTTTCCACCCAGAACCTGGATCCCTCATGCCCAGCCGCCACCGTTCCTGTCCCGTACTGCTACACCTGGCTTGGTAGCCACGCTGGCTCAGACCCATCCCATCCTGACCGGACCCCTCCGGTCACCTCCTCTGTACCTCCCAATAAGTCTCCTTCGTTACCCCAGTCTGTCTGCTGTCTCTGTGTCATGCGTTTGTGTCCCTCCTAGCCGTGATCCTAACAGTACGATCTGGCCAAAGACATGGACCCAGCCGACACAGAGGGCTTCCCCCGTACACTCCAGGAGCAGGGCATGCTCCTACGTCAGCATGACCAAGCCCTCTGGGACATCGCAGACCACCTTCGGACCATCTCGGTGGCCGTTAGTAGCCTGCAGATCCAGCTGCCTTCACCAACCCCTCCACCTCCACCGACTCCCCCTCTACCCCCCACCATGGCTCCCAGCTCCCTCCTTGTTCCCTGTGAGCCCCACGTGCTGGCTCCGGGGCCTTACAACCGTGACTTTGGCACCTACCGTGCGTTCCTTGTGCAGTGTACGGTGGTGTTCGGACAACAGCCGGGGTCCTACTCCTCCAATGGCGGCCACATCGCCTGGGGTTCTGCGGTGTGGGATCGGCAGGGCCCCGAGAGCCGTTCCTACGAGTTCTTCACCTGCAAAATGGGGAGGATCTTCGACCACCCGATTCGCGGCAAAGAGGTTGCTAAGAGACTCCTTTCCTTCCGCCAGGGTCCCTGCAGCAGCGATCTGCCTGGACAACCGGCTCCGGGAGCGCCAGCACAAGGGGGGCGGGACCCCAGCCCGCGTCTCCTGCCTGGTCAGCCACGCCCCGGTCTCTGACGACCATTCCCGAATTCCTATCAGAATCAGAATCAGAAATACTTTAATAATCCCAGGGGGAAATTACTTTTGTTACAACTCCAAATCTACATACAACATATTTACATACAACATATTTACATACAACATATAATAATTATTAAGAAACATATTTATATATAAATATATATATATAAACATATCTATATACACATGGTAAAGTGTAAAATGTACAGTTAAAATGTGCAAAAAGAAGAAGGTGCAGAAGTGGAAGTCTGTGTTTTGAGGTCAGGTTACAGAGAGGGGGTGTCTAGCTCTCTGAGGGAGGCGTTGTAGAGATTGATGCCCACAGGCACAAATGATTTCCTGTGGCGCTCTGTGGTGCATCTGGGTAAGAGGAGTCTTCTGCTGAAGATGCTCCTCTGCTGGGCCAGTGTGTCGTAGAGAGGGTGTAAGACATTGTCCAAGATGGACTGAAGCCTGGACAGCATCCTCCTCTCTGCCACAGTCGTCAGGGTGTCCAGCTCCTCTCCTCCGACATCACCGGCCCTCCTGATTAGTTTGTTTAGTCTGTTGTTGTCTGCGACCCTCAGCCCACTGCCCCAGCATGTGACAGCGAAGAAGATCGTACTGGCCACAACAGACTGATAGAATATCCTCAGCATCGTCCGGAGATGTTAAAGGACCTCAGCCTCCGTAGGAAATAGAGTCGGCTTTGGCCCTTTTTGTAGACTGCCTCGGTGTTTCTGGTCCAGTCCAACTTGTTATTGAAGCACACCCCCAGGTACTTGTACTCCTCCACAGTGTCCACAGGGACCCCCTGGATGGTAACAGGGGTCACGGGTGTTTTTGCCCTCCTCAGATCCACTATGAGCTCCTTTGTCTTAGTCACATTGAGCTGCAGATGGTTCAGCTCACTCCAAGTGACAAAGTTGCCCACAACAGTCCTGTATTCACTCTCATCACCCTTTTTAATACAACCAACTATTGCTGAGTCATCAGAAAACTTCTGAAGGTGGCAGGACTCAGTGCAATAGTTGAAGTCTGAGATGAAGAGGGTGAAGAGGAATGGAGAGAGGACAGTCCCCTGTCCCCCTACTCTGTCAGACACACAGTTCTGTAGGCGTACATACTGTGGTCTGCCCGTCAGGTAATCAACAATCCAGGACACGATGGGGGCCTCCACCAGCATCGCAGCCATCTTCTCACCCAGAAGAGTCGGACGGATGGTGTTGAAAGCACTGGAGAAATCAAAGAACATGACTCTCACAGTGCTTGCCGGCTTGTCCAGATGAGTGTAGACTCTGTTCAGCAGGTAGATGATGCTGTCCTCAACTCCCAGGCGGGGCTGGTAGGCGAACTGCAGTGGATCAGTGAAAGGCCTGACCATAGGCCTTAGCTGCTCCAGGACAAGCCTCTCGAAGGTCTTCATGATGTGGGACGTCAGAGCCACCGGTCTGTAGTCCTGAGGGCCGCTGGGACGCGGCGTCTTCGGCACAGGAACGAGGCAGGATGTCTTCCACAGCACAGGGACCCTCTGGAGGTGCAGGCTCAGGCTGAAGACTTGACTGAGTACTCCACACAGCTGGGGGGCACAGGCTTTAAGCACCCTGGGAAATACACCGTCGGGGCCTGCAGCTTTGCCGGAGTGGAGTCTCGTCAGCTGTCTTCTCACCAGGTCAGGCGTGAAGGACACTGTAGAGGTGACAGTTGGGGGAGGGGTGGGGTCCTCAGGTTGTGGAGGACATGATGTAGAGCAGGGGGGAGGGGTGGAGTAGGTGGGTGTGAATTGAGGCGGTGAGGAGCAAACAAGGGGTCTGTAAGGAGGAGGAGTAGTGGGAGATATAGTGGCAGTTGTTGTTGAGCAGCCAGCAGCAGAGACTTGTGGGGGATGGGCCGCAGTATCAAACCTATTGAAAAATAGGTTCAGTTCATTGGCCCGGTCCGCACGGCTCTCCAACCCCATGCCACCCGTCTTCTGGAACCCAGTGATGGTTCTCATGCCACTCCACACATCCCTCATGTTGTTTTGCTGGAGTTTTTTCTCCAGCTTCCTCCGATAACTGTCTTTTGCCTCCTTGATTGTAAGTTTGAGTACCCCCTGCACTCTCCTCACCTCATCACGGTTGCCATCTCTGAACGCCCTCTTCTTTTCATTCAGGATGGCCTTAATGTCAGACAGGTTAAAAGTAAATGTATGTGTTAAGAGCATCATATATTTCAAAAAAGCTAAACTGAAAAGTTATGTAAAAGCTAAAATTGCATGGGGGTGTAAACATCTTAATCTGAAATGTGCAGTGTCTAGCCTTAAACCACAAGAGGTAGTAAAAGTCAACTAGTAAATGTTAACTGTACAAAATGTAAATTAAAGGTGCAACATAATTAACACCACAAAAATACTACAGTGGGTTTTTTTGTACATACAGTATAATAGACATCCATCACCCAGATATTGCTCTCCAGAATGTTTTTGAACTTGGCACAAAACTGGATAATTGTCATAGTGGTCACACAGCTGCAGTATCATGCCACATGTGCGTCCAACTTGCCGTCGACTTGAATCAGACATCACCTCAAATTCAATCCTGATGCTGTGCAAGACAATAAGATTGGAGCCTGTGCAGAACCGTAAAAAATGTTTGCATGAAAAAAATGTAAAAATGTTTTTCATAATCTATCTTACTGATATACCTTCTCACCTGATGCTCCCCTTCTTTTTGTTTTCCTATCATCTCAGCTGGGAACGCCAACAGCCTCGACACCTTCTTTGATGTTGGATGGAGGTAATCATAGAGCCTTCTCAGTTCTTCAGTCCACTGTAATGTGTGGTGTTATGACACTCCAACAGTCAATGACAAACATTGTTTTTTGACACATATGGGGCTAATACATAGGTAGTACATAGGAGTCATCCACGTCTTATTGTACTTTATGACCCTGTGTAATGTATTTTGACTTTAATCTCGGAATTCTGAGTTTATTCTAAAAACTTTATTTTGACTTTAAAGTTGAAATTTCGACTTTATTCTCGAAAGGTTATTTCGACTTTATTCTCGAAAATCCGAGTTGACATAAATTGCTCAACAAATTCCCTAGCACCACAGTTGTAGGCTAATTATCTGAAGAACATTTTTTTTTGTTTGTTGTTCTCTGTCTATCGCTGTCTTATTTTATGTCAGTTTTGATCAGTATTTAATTGATAAACAAGGCAAACTATATAAATATTCTTTAGACCGGGTTAGGCCATCACTGGTTGGTAGCTGGTGTGGGGTGCAGGTGTCTGTTACAGCCGAGTAGTAACACACCTGATTTGACTGATCAGCTAATAGTCTTTGATCAGGGCTTTAATTAGTAGAATCCGGTGTGTTACTGCTTGCACAGAACAGAACCGTCACCCACACTAGCCCAAGTGATCGGTAGGTGTCTGGTGAAAAACAAAAAAAAATACCAGATGGATCTTAATGTTGTTGTGCTCTTGAGCAAGGCGCTTCACCCCAAAAGCTCTTGAGGTGTCTTGGAGGGTGTGGCGTCCCAAGACAGCCCCATCGTATAAGATAATTACTAATAGACGGTGCCAGGGATCCCAAGAGAGAGAGCCCATTGCCAGGGGGCCCGGTGATAAGGGAGGTGGAATGTGACCTGTGACCTATGTAGGGGAACCAAGTGGTCAACATTGTCTTTGGGCAAGCATAAAAGAAGCCGCCCAAGTTACATTCGACAGAGAATCCATCCGGCTCGGTTCTCTCCCGGACGTCCTAGGCAAGTCTGGTCTGATGGTGTTCTTTTGTAATAAATCTGTTATTTTACTCAAGTCAACATCAGCGGTCTCTCCTTCTTCATCAACACATCATATTCATCATGAAACTACACTATACAGGGGAACTACACTGTACAAAACATTATTGTAAACAAGACAATTGATCAAACTTGTTCTTTCTACAATTTAGATTTGTCATCAAGTGTGGTCCAGGCTGCAGACAAGCACTAGATTTTCACTGCTGCTGCTGCACGTCAACATTAATCAGAAGGGCTTCTCTCATTAACCATTTAACAACTTGTAAAAATACATCACCTGGATCTCCACCCACAGCTGCATCAGCACCACCACCACCTCCATCCCCAGCAGAAGTACCTTCACCTCCATCCCCAGTAGCACCGCCATCAGCAGTAAGATTACATGTCAGCCAGCAAGGCAGGGTGACCTGCACACACTACGGCACTGAAATAAATAAATATAATTGCTGGTTCACATTAACAGAAAACACAGGCAAAAGGTAATTGATATCTCAGCAATGCGTTGATTATTTATTATTATTTTATGACATATGGTAGTTCTGTTTATGTTTAAGCCAATTCTGGTTAATGTTTCCAGTAGTCTAATTCTGTTATAAAACCTGGCTGAAACACAAGGTTGGGTCGATCTGTTTTAAACCCTAACTCTTTTTTAATCACAATATGATCAGCTTTGTTTTTTTTACTAACATGTGACTGCTCAAGAAGATATTTTGTTATATAATGTTGAAATGTATTGTGTTATTGTTTTATTAAACAATAACAATACATTATATACACAATACATACACAATACACAATACACAAAACTTGGCAAATCAAATTTCACCTGGCCATTCGACCATGTCTTCACTGATAGAGTGTGAGGTTCAGCTTTTTAACTTCTTAGCACTTAAAACTTTATTATGCAGTGGAGTGTCATCACAGAATATCTATTCAGTACAAGATATTGTATGTTTGTATATGGTCTTATTCCACTCTTAATTAACATGGTGCACCACTTCAGCTGGGGGAGACCCACTGTGGGATATTCATGTTGATGGTAAGTGGTCTTACAATTGCTATATCATTGTCTCTGTGTGTGCTAAACACTGTAACACAACATTATAACAACAGTTTTGATTTTGTATTTGAGTACGCCCTCTATGTGAACCTTGCGAAGCCCTACAATTTTGCTGCGGTTAGTTTGTATCAATTTATGGTTATATGTTGAGCAAAAAGGACTGTGAGAACAGAATTTCAATTTTATAATTAAGATTTTCAATCGCTAACTTTTATCAGTCTGACATGCCTTTAATCAGGAAGTGGTGATATATTGATACAGATACTTTGGATGAAAATCTCCATTATGTGCATTCCTGGTATGCAGGTAATTTGTAATAAATATGAAATAATGCACACTGTAAAAACATTGTACTGTTTGTTCTGTTACTTTTGCTTCAAAGTTAAGTCTCACAGCCAGGCTCAAGTGAACCCAAGAAACGAGAGCCAGACGTCATGGAAGTCACGCCGTCACCGAAAATCCACATATGTACAGGGAATGTTAATGTATTGTTTGACTATTGTTTGTTTGTTTATTTACCTTGCCTGTTTCATAAACGTGTCTATGAGCAGCACTTGACCAATTACATTATTATTGGAATTTCTTATAATTTGCACAAAGGACTTGGCGGTGATGAGAGGGATTCGGCTCGCCTGGGAGTGGGTGGAGGAGAACAGACACCACTTGGCAAGGAATGTTCGGCCACCAATGATCTTGTGGATAAACGAGGATGATCCCTTGTTGGCCACCACAATACGGAACTGGTTTGTGAACACCATGCTTTATGAGGGTGAAATGGATGAAGATGAAATCTGGGCACCCTTCCTTCTTTCTTTTAAGAGATTAGAGGACATGGAGATTTTCATGCAGGAAATTCATGATGAGAGATTTGTGTCTTGCCTGCACAACCCTCGCCTGTGACATGCAAAATCAGTAGTGGGGTAGATCTTTGTAAATATGAATAGTTTGTTCTTGTAGTTTTATCTAAAATGAATTGGTTTTTAACCAATTGAATTGAAACTTAATATACTAAAATTACATTTAGTATCTTATTCTGTTATTGGGAAAAAAAAACAATTTTTTTCTAAATGGAAGGTTGTTTTTTTGTTAGCTACACATTTTGCTAACCAGTGTTAATAGAAATAAATCAATCCAGAAACACTTGGATGACAATGGAAGAGTATGTAATGAATTAATTGTTAATTTAAATAACTCCTCCAGTCTACTCCCGATTGATGCTGGAGTGGTTGTTTTGCTACCAAATTTCCCCTTGTTTTTTCTTTAGCATGCAAGTCAAGTGGCTGGTTCCAGACTACTGGATGTGTTACTCATTACCATTAAGATAGCATAATGCATGGCCTATCACATCAACTCATCCAAGTCCATCCAAAATATATTCACAACTAGCCTGTTGAAGTAAATGCATTCATTCTTCTTGCTTCAGGTGGAGACCCTCTGTACATTTAAGGCAAGGTGAAAAAGGCCCAGGGATACCTGGTGTGTGTGTGTGTGTGTGTGTGTGTGTGTGTGTGTGTTTGTGTGTTTGCGCGCACAAGCCAGATTAGGTAGCCTAGGTCGAACTTTATTACATTAATTCATCAGATATGGTTGAGATGAATTCACAAATAGCTTACATCTTAATGCGACGGGGAAAAAAGGCAGGGGTGCACACAGTAATCTCTCACATTGCCTACATGTAATGCCTTTGTAACAGAAACGATGCTCAACATGATGGTGGAATCACGAAAAATATTCGAGAAAAGTAGGGAAATATTAGCTATGCCAGCATCTAATGTGTCATGCAACTGTCATGGCAAGTTTGACCTAACCTTTGCGCATCAACAATAAATAGATCTTTTCCATTAGCCTGCACCGTTGACGAAGGGCTTGGATTAACGTAAACAGCCAGTGGGTGGCGCGCGAGCAGGTACAGAGGGGTGGAGATGGACGATGTCAAGCTCCACCCCTCTGGCACCGCAGTGCGCGCCACGTGCTCCAATCGGCCAATCAAGTGGAAGGAGGAAGAACCACTCGCAGCCACATCCTGTGCACATCAATCCGCCTCTGCTACTCTCTTACTTCCAGCCAGAGAAGGAAAACACAATCCGCCCGACGTTTTTCGGAGGGAAACCCGGGATTGATGAGTGATTGCCCCCCCCCCCCCCCCCCCCGCCCCCCAGTAGTGTAGGAAGGAAACGTTTTTCACTGGAATGGACAAACAAGCGCCGGCCTACGACTCTGCGGACAGTCCTACGCCACCCGGAGGAGTTAGGCCGAATAGAAAACCCAGGACCCCGGCGTACAGCGGATCCCGACAAGCCAGCGTCGAAGCTCTGGACAGGTGATGGAGTCGCGTTTAAATATTTCACGATAAAGCGTTAATCCATTTCAATTCTAGGATAAATTGTTGGCGATGCTGCTGTTGCCTACTGAATGCCCGCTAGACTCGCCCTTATGCCAATGTATTTTATACCGGGGTTGTATCAAACTCTGTTTCCCCGTTGAGATGGGTTTCCCCCCTTGCCTCGCCCCCGTTAAACGGCGAAGGGAGCGCGCTTTCACAAAAATCTCGCACTCAAGAGGCTGTGCTCGTACCCCTGAGGTACAAAGGAGCGTGTTAATGGTCAAATCAAACGTTTTAGCGATTTGTCTCTGCAGAATGTTGTATTCCAAGCGTGAAAGGGAAATGTCATTACTGTCTAGTTATAGTTTGAAAATGGGGAAACAGAACCTATGTTTGTTGTGTTTTTTTTGTCTTTATTAACACAACGACTTACTGTTATTCTAGCAATAAATAATATTATATTTGTAGGTTTTATTTTGAATATTGTGGACTTTTGGAAGAAATATGTGCTCATTCACATAATTGTGATTTGATAGGCTAAATATGCGATCGTTGTGAAAAGGCACAAAACCTAGAAGTATTAATAATTTTTCTCTCTTTTCCATTAACATTTAGTACTTTTTTTAGAGATGGAAATGCAAGATTTGGCACAACAGAGCACAGTTGTCCACTTTACTTCAGCTGTTTAGAGTAAACCAGTATATCTGATGGTTTTCTGTCCCAACAAGTCCACTTTCACCACAATTTACTGAGGAAAAGGTCAAAGGAAATTGTTCAAAACAAAAAACCTTCACACATGTTTTTAGGTTTTTTTCTTTGTCTAGAAACCACCTACATTATAACAGGAGAAACACATCCTCATAGTTGAGGATGTTACTGTTAGATACTGTTCCCCCTGTTTTCAATAAAAAAGGAAGCTCACACATATCAAATTCATACTGCTGACTTGCAGTAGGCAGCAGGTAAGCCCTGTGATTTTCATCCTGATATCCCTACATTTGTCCATTATAACAGGGGGAACGCACCCTGACAGCTGAGGATGTTACTGTCAGATACTGTTCCCCTGTGTTCAATAAGAAATTCTTTTGCAACATAAAAAATTGTGCATACTTGTGTTGTAGAATATACAGTACAGTGCACTTTAGTTGAAATCAGCATGGTAGCATCTTGCCTTGCTATCTACATGTTTTTTACACAAATTATAGATGGTGAGTCAGTCATTCGTTTTAGGTCAGGTTGGGGGGGGGTGCTGCCCTCTCCTGGCACGCAGTGTCGGCTGTATTTTGAGTTGGAGTTTTGAGCCTTTAAGGTTGTTATAGCTGGTCAGTGTGGAGTGTGATGCAGCAAAGTGGCTGATGGAGTTATGTGTCAGCAGCTATTAGTTCGTTTCTACAGAGCATAGGAAGTATATGCCTGTAAGTATGAGCACACATATATGTTAAGCATGTGAAGCGAATTTGTTTAATTAATATTATCGCGATCGCCGATGCTAATTTCGTTAGCGCGTTAATGGTAATTCCATTATACGTTAGCATTGAGCTAACGGACTCAACGCTAGGTATTTTTCACGAGGTTGTAGCAGTTATGCTAGAAATGTTAGAGGTTCATTCAGCATTATACTATACTGTATAGTTGATTGAATGTAACTTTGTAGCGTTTTAACGTACACACATACGCAATTTAATATGTTTTTTGTATGTATTTAGTTTTACAGTATCTTCATGTGTGAGGCGAGAAATAAACAGCCTGAACCTGGAAGCCTTCGTCTCTCATTTGGAGAACTGTTTACCGATCTGCCAAACTTAACACCAACGTTCAGTTATAATTAAATAACTATAATACGTTATAATATTTTGTTAATGTGCTAAATATTGCACATAAGGCAGGATGCTACCATGCTGATTTCAACTAAAGTGCACCGTACCGTATACAGGTACCCCTCACTTAGCAACCTACCTGTTTAACGACGGCGCAGACTTACGACCAGCTCTCCGACCAGTCTGTATTGTGTGTGTGTGTGTGTGTGTGTGTGTGTGTGTGTGTGTGTGTGTGTGTGTGTGTGTGTGTGTGTGTGTGTGTGTGTCCATCCATCCATCCCCAATTACCTTAATACATACTATTTTCAATGGAGTCATTCGTTCCCTACTCATTGAGGTCTTTGAGTTCATGTACTGAATGCATACACATTCGCACATGCTAGCACACACAGAAGAAATTGTGGGCAGGTGTTAATTTGTGGTAGTGTCTTGTCTAAAAACAGTATTTTTCCTTTTTCTTCACTTTTGCATTCATGATGAAGTTGTGGTTTTTTTTTTAAGAGTGGTTACATAGTGTCATTTGGTTTTGGAGTTGTTCTTTTTATGTGATGTATGCCTATGATGGCACTCTTGGTGTTTGCAAAACATATTTCCATGAATATGAACTACACATACAATCTCATCCAGTGCTTTCTTATGGAATGGGAAAAAAACGTTTTTAATAAAATATATATCTTTTTGCTTTAATTAAAGAGTCCGGTGAAGGGATAGGGAGGGAGATGATCTGCATGCCGAAATCTGAAACCGGTTTATAAGAATAATAACGTTATTAACTTTAATGTTAAATGTCACCATATCACTATCAAAAAAAATGAATTGTGTATTTTTTTTTCACTTTGCAAACACCATATCAAGGTCGTTTTGAAGGGGACCTATTATGGAAAAACTTTTTCAGTGCTTGTCCACAAACATTTGGGTATCTGATTGGCCTATTAAAGCTAGGTGTATACTTGCCCCAAGCACGAGGGAGCACGTGACGCAAATTATGTCGCCCGGGGGCGGTGCCATGGCGCGTGGGGACCTGCCCGATGTGGAAGGTCATAAACGCAAATAACGTGTCGGAAATAACATCTTTACACGTAACGTGTAAATTTAATACGCGTTTATGCGTTGTTTTCTGATGTGTGAAGTCATTAATGATGTTAACACATTAAAAGCTTACGAGTTAGCATATTATTTTTTGACACGTTAACACGTCATGTAAAACTTCACACCCAGGTTGTTCCGTTCTTGTCTAATTGGGGTGTTGTTGGAAAGGAAGTTTGAGGCACAATGATTTTAGCACTTATTTCCTCTGTCCCATTCTTCCTGCTATTTATTTTTTAGGTCTGTTTATTGTGATTCTGATTATACTTTTAACCTCAGCCTTGCTATATTTTACTACAATACTTACTACTTTATTTAACGATTTATCCTTCTTAATTCTGAATATTGTTGGAGCTATGTCAAGTACAATGTCTTGCCTTGTATCTGACTGTATGTATTTAATACTTGTTACTATACTTATTTCTATTTTTCTGCCTTTGCATATTTATCTAACAACCCATTTCCATCCACACAAATATGTGCAGCAGTCCACATGAATTACATTTTGATTCCTGCCCTCTTAATTCAGAATCTTGTTTAAGCTATGTCAAGATGTCTCTCCTTGTACCTGACTATATCTGTATTTGATACTTGTTAGTTCAATTGCTTTATCTTCTATCTGGCTCAGAACTAGTATAATAGCTTTTTGGCTGTTGCTTTTCCTAGCCACTATAGCCACAAGCCAAAATATGAAGCTAGGGCTCAACTTAAGTGCTTTTAGCTAACTTTATCATGATGATGCTGTTTATCTAATCCAATATCAATAGGGGATGGTAGCTCAGGAGGTAGAGCTGGTGGTCTAGTGATCTAAAGGTTGCTGGTTGGATCCCAGGCTCCTCCTGCTAGCATGCTGTAGTGTCCTTGAGCAAGACACTTAACCCCTAATTGCTCCTGATGGCTGCGTCCGTCGGTGTTTGAACAATTGTAAGTCGCTTTGGATAAAAGCGTCTGCTAAATGTAATGTAAATGTAAATATCAAAAACCATCATTTCCAAATCTGTCTGTTTGTAATGCTGCCAGTCTTACCACTAGGTGTCACTATGCACATTCACATGTTTGTTCCATCAATTGATGATCCTGTAATGTTTTGGTATGTAGTAAGAAGGAGGCTACATATGCACTGGAATATTTCTTCAGAGGAAAAGAAAATTCAAAATTTTTTTTTTCAATAGATTGTATGTTCCCCATTTCCTGGGGCTCGTTTAGATGTTACAGATTAAGTAAATAATGACAGGCGGTGCAAAGCTGTATTCAACAATGCACTCAATTTATAAAAACAAATGAGTCAGTAGTAGGCTTTTGATGGACATGACCCTGAATCCTGAGCAGTGGACATGGAGGTCATGGATGTCATCGAGGTCACTTCATTCTCTCATTTTCTCAGGGATACACACAAGCTTCAGTCCACTGACTGATATGAAGGGGTGCGATTTCTCAGTGGCTAGTAGAGGGCAGGAGCACAGATTGAAACATTTACGATCCATTGCCATATGGCAGGGGGGCATGGCGGTTTGGGGGGTGGGGGGACCATGAATGTAATGGATGTACAGGTACTGCTCACTTAACGACCTACCTGTTTGACGACCGTTCAGACTTACGACCAGTCGGTATTGTGCCCTGTGCCTCAGCGTCAACCATCTCATTGTGCAGCACCATCACCGTCTCATTCCCGCAGTATGTGTATTCACTACACTATACAAACGCCACCACCCTTTACCGTGAAACAACACGGGTCCTCGCTTATTGACCAATTTGTTTAATGACCTGGTCCTAGGAACAGAACTCGGTCAATAAGTTAGGAGTACCTGTATTAAAATGACATGGGTTTTATTTAGTTCTGCAAATCATGAAATAAAAGCGGGATACTGGTTTAATTTATTCTCTATTGAATGGTCTGTTAAATTCAAGGATGGGCGAGAATAGGGATAGGATTTCATTCATGGATACTGGATATAAATATTAGGGTTTGCGCGCCTGTGTACCCATCAAAGTGTGGTAAACATCGCCATGGTAACATCCAGCTCCACCAATCAGAGACGTCGCTGTTACACTTAAGATTATGGGTTGTGTACCCCTTACAGGAGCAGCCGAAAGAAGAAGAAGTCGTCGTCTCCATGACATCGCAAATAAAACATGTTTTTCTTCAGGAGCAAGGAGCAAAATATATATCTATATATATTCATTGCGTAATATTTACAAATATAAATGTACATATGCAATTTGCAAAGTGCACTTGTTATAAACGTTTCTAACCCCAGCCCATTTTTGTTATGCATCTTGATGCAATTGCCTCATGGGTAAAGAAGTTGCAGCAGTTATTAAAAACCTGAAAATGAAACAAATTTGTGGATGAAAAATTACATGCATGTGTTACTAGGGGTCAACTTGATCGGTATATGTTAGGCCATTTTGAGTTGCGCACCCTATTGACACTATCAATAGCCAATAGCTCTTTTGATTACTGAGATATAGGGCATCAACGGTGACCTCTGAACGGGATTCAAAGGTCAATATCTCAGTTTAGGGTCCACTGAAATATGTCAAACTTACATATGCAAACCTACAAGACCTAGACCTTTCTAAAATGTTTTTGGTTTTGTTGTATGACAAAGTAAAAACAAAAAGCTGATTTTATTCCATTTAAATTGTCAATGGTCTTAGAATCCACACTTGGCACCCCACTGCAATGGGAGGGTTGGATTTTTTTTTTCCTTTGTTGAACAAAATCAAAACACATTGTTGGAAAGGTGTCATCTTGTATTTTACTTTTTGAGGGTAGTAGTGTCAATAGCGGATGCCACTTAAAATGGCGTAACATATAATTCAGGATTTTGCAAATTTCATATTTTAATGCAAGTATATTCCCCGACCAAATTAACCCTGAGTAACATATGCATGTTGTTTATAACCCATAAATTTGTTTCATTTCGGGTTTTTAATAATGCAACTACTTTACCCAATATGGCAATTGCATCAAGATGCATAACAAAATAGCACAGAATTGTAGTCTTCGTAGTTGGCTAAGGTTAGGGTTTGAAACTTTTATAACAATTGCTCTTTAGAAATGACATATACATTTTCATATGTAAATATTATACAATGTATTGTATATAATAATTCTTTTTTGCTTCTGTAGAAGCCACAAGAAGAAGCCACAAGTCCATTATGTTGTCCAACAGTGACTTCTCTGGTGGAGCCTGCTGTTGCCATGGAAATGTGTACCGGCTGGCTGATAAGTACACAGGCACGCAAACACTGATATTTGTATCTAGTTAAATTGTTATTAGTAGTTAGTAAATAGAATAAAATAAGAGTAAAGAGGTACTGAGTGGGAATACTAAATAGAAATAAGAGGAATATTCTATTATGTATATACAGATATGTGCAGTAAAGTGGCATGTGAATAAAGTGAGGTAGTGTGTTGCGATATACAGTACAGTATGGCACAGCAATACAGTAACACCGAACAGCACAGTTTGATATAACCTAGTACAATGATACAGAATGCAGTACAGTAAGCAACATACGGTACAGTAAGGCAGTGGGGTCTATGTGTGTGTCTCAGTGATGGCCCCTGGTGAGTTCACCATCGACAGTCCTTATGGCTTGCAGCAAGAAACTCTCAGTCTCGGTCTCTCTGTCCTCACCGTGTGACTGCGAGGCGCTTGCGCGACCGCAGCAGGTGGAACAGTCAGTTGTTGGGGTGGTGAGGCTGTGGCGGGCTCTGCTACTACACCCCCTGCTGTAAGTCCTGCAGGGAGGGGAGGGTAGTTCCAGTGGTACGTTCTACAGAACGCACCAGCCTCTGCAGGACCCGCCTTTCCTGAGCAGTACAGTTCCCAAACCAGGCAGTGATTTTTTTTTTTTTACCTGTCAGGATGCTCTCCACTGCTCCGGAGTAGAAGAGTGGGCAACATTGATAAAATAATATGCATTACTAAAATCAGGCCCGATCCAGGTTGGTCGTAGCAGTATCCCCCACCTCTGGAAAGGATCATGACCGGTCTCCTCCTGGCTGGGGAGATGAGCAGAACACAGTGGGTTAATATCAATGGCACAAGAAATCACTGGATGATTAGTCGTTCTCAAAACTTAGCTGTCAGGTTGTGGAAACTTACGGGAAATGCTATCCATGTCGTGGTCCATCCATACAACCAAATTATTTGGAGCAGACTGCAGGTTGGTGAATCAAACTGTCATCTTCTGGAGTCCCGTTCTGCATGACATTATCAAAATGGAAATGAAAAATAAGACTCTTAAGGCTGTTTTTGTTGAATGCATCAATCAAACAAATACATTCTACTCAGTTTCAGAGGGGTTTCTTTTACAAAGGCGGATATAGATATTTATTTAAGAGAGACACCTCCACAGTGTGGGATTTTATTGATATTATCATACAGAAGAACACCTTTCAAAAACAAACCTAGATAAATATAAAATTATCAAAAAAAACAAAACTTTTTTGTTATTTTGTCAATATAGTCATGCTCGCTACCTGACCTACAGATGTTTTGTTAACTGATGCTGGGGACACCCCGGGAAAGCCCAACGGGGTTGTCATGCCTTCTTGTGTTGTGCGTGATGAAGACAGAGAGTAAAGAGTTAGTTGGCTCGGGAGGCGTCCACACTCGTGGCTGGGGAGGAGCTGCTGTTGTAGTTCGTAATAGTCCGCAGCCACTGCCACAAGTGTCTGGTGTCCTGTTGCTCCATCTGTCGCTCCACACTGTCCCTATACATCTGTTTAGCGTCCTTCATTGCTCTCCGCAGATTGTACGACGCCGCTTTGTAACTGTCTATATTTCCGGATACAAGACTGTCGTTGTAAGCGGCCGTGCGAGCACTCTAAACTTTTTGTCTTACATTGAGGGAAGTTAAGAGGCTGTTGTTGCTCTGCCCTAATCTCCTGATGAAGTTCACTGATCAGACCCAACAACTGGTCAGTTAACTCTAGTTCAACAAGCCTTCCTCTCGCCCATCAGAGACTTGCTTCCATTGTTTGCATCCTAAGTTATGGAAAGAAACACAACAAGGAAAAGAAGAGGCTAACATTAGGTAAAGGACAAAAAAAACACAGGACTCAGACCAGCCCTTTTATCAAATCCTTATTACCTATGTTTAAAAAGACGGTGGTTTCAACACATCTAAAGCATAGCTTGGGTAGACAACATGACCTGCTAGCCATGAGGCAGCTACAACATACAGCTAGCATTACAATTATAACAGTTAGTCATTACAGCATAAAGCGGGTGATGTATCTTACCTTGTCAAAGCTGCTCGGATTGTTTCCTCGTCGTCCGATGCTGCTAGTCTCTTACACTCGCTAATGTGTTGTAATTTGAAAGAAAGTTCTGAAACTCCACCAACCCCCACTGAAAGTTTGAAATCCAAACCACATGCCCCATTGCTTACATTTTATCCATGTTATTTATTTTGCGATAAACATAGGTGTCTTCAGGGTGCCTGTAACGACTGCGTAGCATGTCCGTAGATGCCCAGATCACAAATTTATGCACAAAGTCAGTAAATGAAGTGTCCCTTGCATTGTTGTTCAACATCCACGCCGTATCCGTCCATATGAATATTTATTTCTTCCTTGATTCAACGTCCCTCATTGGCCACAAGCAGAAACATGTCACTTTTGGACATGTTAATGCATCCAAAAGTGACACGTTAACATGTCATTAAAACGTGTTAACACATTATTTCCAACACGTTATTTGCGCTTTTGGCCTTCCATAGCCTGACGTCGCAGTGTGAGGTAGTGCACCCCCGAGATTTTGTTAACTTGGCGTGAGAGGTGTTCCCTGGAAATGCACTGGAAGCTATGGGAGATCAGCATTTTGTTGTTTTATTTTTAATATTTTGGACAATATTGATACACAGCGCAACTCAGAAATTCAAAGTCTACCAACAACTTTTTGACGCGGAGACTAAATAGTATACACATACAGTTCACTCAGGTTTGGTGATTTTATTGCAATTGTTGTGAAATTCGGTTTTCAAATAAAAGGTAACGTTCTTATTGGTATTTATGTGCAGTACTTTTTTGTGAGTCTTGTGGAACGCCCCTATGCAGAAGTAGGGGATGTTCAAATGGTCGTACGCCGCAAGCGGTCGGGGGGGACAGAAGACAGACGGACAGTCAGTCATCCCTCCGTCACGTCAATGACACCATCGGCATTTAGATTGGTTCCCTATAAGCCTCGGTATCACTATGCAATACGGACTGCCACTGGGTACGAACTCCCGTTAAAATGATCGATTTACGGCAGTGCGTCAATGGAAACGTGTCAACCAATACGCAACCATTAGTGGAAATGGCAGACAGTGGAGCAATCTATTCCAGGGAGATCATAAACCCTTGACTATAAAAAACACTCATTGAAATCGGTTATAGTGCTTTTTATCCTGAAAAACCGCAGCTCCCCTGTTTGTATTTGTTTACAGGCCAGTCTTGCCCGTTCCATTATGGTGGTGAAGTCGACATATGGCAGCTAAGAGCCGAAGCAGCCAATGTGGTGTCTATGTATATATAAAAGTTAGGGATATTCAGCTTTCGGGTGAAATTTCAGGATGAACCTAAAATGCACTATAACCTTTACAGGTGAACTTAATTTCACTTTCTCTAAATTTTTGAATGCACATGTCCAACTGTTCAGTGTTTCAGTACTTTTTGCACAACTTGCTGTTCTCTAACAAGGAGTTGAACGACAAAAAAACAGGTGTTTGATCCATGAATCGACCAATAAATTTCCTGGTTCAATTTTGAATTGGTATTTAAACAGTCCTCTTCATCATGCCGTTCACATTTTGACATCATGAGACCACGACGACACCTAACAATTGATCAACAGTACCTCGCCATTGCGAGGCTTCAAACGGGATGTTCTCAGAGGGAAGTGGCCACTGAGCTTAGAGTGTCAGAGAGTGTCGTCAGCAGGTTGCAACAGAGATACAGAGAGACTGGAAGAGTCACAGAAAGGCATAGAAGTGGACATCCTTTGGCCACATCCCACACTAATGACCACTTCATTGTAAACAGTGCCCTGCGGAACCGGATGGTGAATGCCACTCAACTCCAGGCACATTTAAGGGAGGTGAGGGGCACCAAAGTGTCATGTCAGACCATTCGAAACCGTTTACATCAGCGTGGTCTGCGTGCTAGACAACCTGCAAGGGTACCTGACCACACCACCAGGCACAGGCATCATCGTCTTGCATGGGCCAGGGAGCATTTACACTGGACGAGGGACCAGTGGGCCTCAGTGCTGTTCTCTGATGAAAGTCGATTCACGTTGAACAGAAATGATGGCCGCCAATGATGTTGAAGACGTCAAGGATAGCGCTATGCATCAGCCACTGTTGTCACCAGATGAACCTTTGGTGGTGGTGGTGTTACAGTTTGGGCAGGTGTGTCTAGTCAATACAGAACTGCCCTACACTTTGTGAATGGTACAGTGACAAGCCCATACTACCTGAATAACATCATTAATCCATGGACGACAATGCTCCAGCTCATTGAGGTCGCATCATTAAGGAAAGGCTGCTGGAGACTGCGGTACCTCAAATGGAGTGGCCTGCACTTTCTCCAGACCTGGATCCCATAGAAAACCTATGGGATCAGCTGAGTCACCGTAGAGAGGCTCGTAACTCTGTACCCCAGAACCTCAATGACCTGAGGGCCACCCTTCAAGAAGAGTGGGGTGCCATGCCTCAGCAGACAATAAGATGACTTGTGAACAGCATGAGACGTTGTTGTCAAGCTGAAATTGATCCTCAAGGGCACATGACAAGTTATTGAGACATTGACATTTTTTGTTGTGCTATACCCACCACTGTTGTTGGCTTTTGTTTCAATAAATTGTTTGAGATGAGGAAATCACCATTGCATGCTTCTATTTAAATGCCCTACTTTCATGATATAATATCACTGTAGCGTGAACTTTTTACATTTTCCATAAATTTCACCTGAAAGCCAAATATCCCTAACTTTTTGTGAGTAGTGTGTGTCTATGATTGTGCAACCAAAGGAAATTAAATTGAACTAAAATTGTGCTAATTTCAATTTACCTCTTCAGTGAACATGCTTCTTTCTTCTCATTTCCAAAGTGGTGTTGATCATTTACACAGAGCGCTCTGAACGATTGTAAAATGATCCGGTTGTCTTTGCGACAGCAGTTGTCTATAACACCTTTAAATAACTGACATGAAGTTGTTTATTTCTAGTGCAGAATAGAAAAAAAGTCTAAATAACCAAATGTTTCTGTCTCTCTCCATCTCTGTAGTCCATCAAGTTCTCATGTAGAATGGTGTAAACAGCTAATAGCGGCCACAATATCCAGTCAGATCTCAGGATCAATTTCCTCAGATGCTTCTGCCAGGGATGGAAAGGTAGGATCCTCAACACTCACATGCTTACACAAAGGCTGGGGGCCAATACTTCTTAGGGTCCCCATGTTAGAAATTTTACCAGGAGGGACAGGATTTGGAGAAATAGCCCCCCTGACCTGAACCTAAAAGCGAAATATCTAATTGATAGTGTGCTAGGCACATACCCCATAACAACCACTATGTTCAAAAACAAAATGCTCAAAACTGTATCTTGTGCCAAATTTCTTTGCGGTGAAAATCACAAAGATGACTTCATAGTTTCATGGACTCAGTGCCATATGTTGTGAATAATTAGGGGAAGAGCAGAGCAGTAAACCAGGATAAAGGAGTTCGTTCTGGGATGGTGGTTTCACTCCTGATGAACCTGAAAAGCTACGATTATTCAAAGTTCTTGGGAAGATCTATTGGATTAGTACAATACACAAAGGTACAAACTCTCATCTCTGGGAGAAGGTGTACCATTTTTGGAGAGAAGACAGTCAAGCTACCCCAATACTCAGTGATGTAGAACTTTTAAAATAAGATAACATTTTATTAATTAAAAAATACATTTAAGTAAAAATACATTTACTTGTTTGATTACTGTTTGAAACAAAAAAAAAGCGTTTATAGTTTGCTGTGAGTTTGTTCTTTTTGGAACATAAGTAAGCCCTCAGTGCAAACTATTTACTGCTTCTGCAATTTTTCAAGATTTCACATGGTCGGTGGCGTTAACATTTGTTAGCCGGGTGGTCGTGTTCAACTTTCTTTTGTCATTGGACCTCATTCACAAACATGTGCACTAATAACAGCAGTCTAACGAGTATAAAGTTGCAATTTTCTCGCGCCATTCTTTGGGAATCACTACATCGCTAACAAAATTGTCCCATCACCTAATTTGGTCGTATCCAGGTTGTATCCAAAATCACAACAACCTCTTAGTGTGGACGGAAGGCCAAAATGGATCATTGCACTTCAGAGTAAACACAGCATGCTTATGTCTTGTCTATCTTCTTTTCACTGCAACTCTGCAGTGAAAAGAAGAGATTTAGGAAATTATGACTTTAAAAAGTAACAGCGGTAGTAAAACTTTTTCACTATGATGGTTCACTTTCGCAATTGATCCACAGTTCACATGGATGCCGAACCGTGGGGGGTGATCTGTACAGATCAACTATGATCCGTTACAGAACTACGGATCAACCAGCTCACTGAAAAGAGACAAACTTTTCAACACTTTGCAAGTGTCTCTTCTCCTCCGCCCTCCACCTCCGTTTCCACTCTGTATGTTCTTCTCTAATTTGACTTTTTTCCTAATTCTACTCATCATATCACAGCATCATGTTCCATTTAACATTATTATCTTATCTTTGATCTCACAATCCAATCCATGACGTTAACTACTCTAATGGAGTGTGTACCGGCCTACAGGCCCTTCTCACAAGCTGCCAGTACTCTGTTCGGCAAGTGGACAAATCAAGTGGACATATTGTAAAATATATCATAATTTATTGAATCGGAGCGCACTTTTTCTTTAAATTATTAGATCCCACAAGCTGCACAGCGGCTTGAGCTGCGGCTCAAACTATGTATGCAAAGAAAGATAAAATAATAGGTGTTGGATTATTATTGGTGTAGTGGACCTAATAGAATATAACGTCTAAGTGGCATGAAACATGCTTTGATGGCATTACCTCAAGTCAAGTTGTGACTTTACAGCTCAGCCAGCTTCTGAGCCATAAAGGAAGTCCTCGAAAAAGGAGTTCTTGCCTTCTTCCTGAATGTCAGAGAAAGCCTGACATCCCTACAACCAACCCACAACTCAACAGAAATAGCTCCAAAGCCTCCATGAGCTGCGAGTGAACCACCCTATTCAACAAGCGGCCACCATCATCTCACCCAAGCACAGTTGGCAGTGCCTTCACTGCCCCAACAATTAATTAACAAAGGAAGGCCTTTTGGGGTCCTATCTTCCCCCTATCAACCCCCAAACAATATGTGACCCACAGCAGACTTTAGGTACATTGGATGGCTTTTGACTTTTTTTTCCGTATCATTTGGAAGTGAAGAATCAGAGCTTCAAACAAGGTGTCACTTGTGAAAATCAAGTAAATATTTTTAAAGCGATGACTTGTTAATGACAATGGTGTGGCAAACTGTGATTCTGAGATAATCACCTTCACAGTTTTCCCCCACACTTGGCTTCATTCAGCCAGCTCCCAGAATGCAAATGGTTGGAGGACCAACACAGCCACATGGCCAATTGACACCCTGCTGAATGCGACTTGACACCCTACTGAATGGGGCAATCTCTGCATTGATCTTGTGTTTTGAGGGAATGTTTAACAGTGTCATTGACACACGTTTTGTTTTTGAAAAGGCTTTTAACAGTTTAAATATACATGTTTTATAAAAGTGGAATTATTTAGGAGTTTAAAAGTGCGGATAACTTCCAGATGCCAACACCTTCAGTCACCTTCTTGTGACTGTAGCTTTCGGCCAGGAGAAGATGTCATCAGGTGGTGACCAACCCTCAATCAGACGTTTCGACCCTTAACCACAACTTCCTCGGGTTGGTGGGTCAGCAGTGGTGGCCAAATCACTGTCCATCACCTCCTGGCTTCCAGCTCAACTCCTTCCGCCTATTCCAGAGCCAACAAGCTGCATTTTTTCCCATCCTGCGAGCTGCAGTCTTCCTCTCCCTTCCTGCTATTCCCAGGGGTCTGAGCATCTTCCACACAGACAAGGGAAACCCCTGCAGCCAACCTCTACTGAAAAAAGCAAGGCCCGCCACCCTTTTTCCCTGAAATCTTGGACCAGGTCCTGGTATTTGGTGTTCTCTCTTCTTCTCCCAGGCGGCTTTGCAACCGTCTTCCCACGGGACCGTCAATTCAATCAGGATGATCTTTTTTGCCTCCTCCGACCATATGACCATGTCTGGTCTCAGGGTTGTTTGGACGACCTGGGGAAAGTGTAGCTTCTTCCCCACATCTACCCTCATCTCCCATGATGGAGCTGCCTTCAGGAGGCTCGTCCTGGTCTTCTTGGAGGCCGGTGGTTTCTCTCCCACTCTGATGAACTGGATGGAGGGGGCCGGTTTTCCGTTGGTCCGACCGTATTTTCCGTCTCTCCTGCTCCAATATATCAGCCAGTGCTCTGACGACCATGTCATGGCGCCATCTATATCTCCCCTGGCAAAGTGCAGTCTTGCACCCCGCCAGTGTGTGCCATTGTGCCTCTACATATAACTTGCACAGGGGGTCCTCCCTCAAGCCCCACATGTGCAGGTTTCTCGGTGTTGGGAGAGTGTCATACACTGATCGCAGCAGGAAAGAAATACGGAAAGGCTACAGTCTCCACAGTTCAGACCACAAGATCTTCTGCTTTGGCAGGTCCCACTTGGTCCAGGCTCCTTGTGATCCAAGTTCCACGGCTCTGCACCTTTGCCTTTCCTCCTCCAGGTGCCTAACCTCGGCTTGGATAAGTTCTCTCCTTTGCCTTGGGTCCGCTTTCTCCCATTGCTGGAAATGGGTGGTTCCGAGTCCTTGTCTTCCACTGCATGGGTTTCCAATGATGTCCTTCAACTCCAGCATGCTCTCTGCTTGTGCTACTGAGGAGTCAGCTGCCCACTTACGTCCTGATCTTGTAGTGACGCCTGTACCTCTGACCTTCTCATCGCTCGAGTCTCTAAACATCATCAGAGCCCTGCACTTGGCCACCTTGAACTCTTCCACCACTGATGAGAGGAGTAGCTGTAGCTGCCCAGACCTGATGTATAGCCCTACTGACGTGAAGCTTGGTGGGATTCCGAGCCATCTGCGGAGGTGTTTGTCCACCCACCTCTCAACTCCTTCCACTGATGTCATGGGCACTTCATAAATTGTCAGCAGTCACATGAGTCTGGGAAGCAACCCATGCTGGAAGAGCCAGGCCTTGAACTTTCCCGGCCTTAGCTAGGCCTGATCCCTCGATCTTTCTCAACCAATCGTCAGCCTGCTTCTCTGTCTTTGGTAGTCAATTAAAAAATACGCTTAGATCCGGCCCCGCTAACTGCATTTAATTTCCATATCATATTCGATTTCTCGCGTTTATAACAAACTAAATTTCATGAAAATCGGTTCAGAATCAAATAGAGAAGAGAATCCTTTTGTAGAGACGTCTGCATCTCTCAATACGCATGTTATGTTCGTATGTTGTTTACGAGCAGATCTTGACCGCTCCAATATGGCGGACGAGCAGACGCATAGCGGCAACATTTGCTTCGCGATATGTTGTGAAGTAGCAGCAACATAGCGCAACATACCGTAAACCAAACATTGCTCTTCAGAGAAAAACACAGCACGCGTCTATGTTGCCCTTTCTTCTTTTCACTGCAACTCTGCATCGAGATTTCGGAAATTAATACTTGAAAAAAATGAACAGCATCAGTAAAACTTAGGTGCCTAGGAAAGTGGTACAATGCCTCTCTCACTGACAGAGGCTTTTTGGATCCACCTTGCTTGTACATGGGATGCTGTTGTTATCGTTAGGTCATCCATAAGGGTTCTTATTTGAGGTTGGCAGGTGCCAGACTCCATCATCAGCCCTGTGGATTCCCTCCCTGATGCTGTTATAAGCAGGTTCATTCCCATGATGAACAGGATGGGGGAGATGGTGCAACCCGTTACGATTCCCTTTTCCAAGTTCTGCCACTCGGTTGTGAAATGGGCAGCTTTGAACCGTAACTTCAAAGTAGTTAGTGATCATTCCCCTGATGTGATTGGGGATACGGTAGTGCTCCATAGCTGTGGTGATGAGGTTGTGGGGGATTGATCCATATGCATTGGCCAGGTCCAGCCAGGCTACTGTCAGGTTGCCTTTGCTCTTCTTGGCCTCGTGGATTAGCTGGTGGAGGACACCTGTGTGTTCCAGGCACCCAGAGAAGCCAGGGATGCCACCCTTCTGGACTGCTGTGTCGAGGAACTTGTTCTTCACCATGTAGTTGGTCATTCTTTTGGCAAGGACAGAGAAGATGATCTTGGCTTCGACACTCAAGAGAGAAATTGTTCGGAACTGGCCAATTTTGGTGGAGTCAAGTTATTTTGGTACGAAGCAGCCCTCTGCTTCGTTCCAGGATGATGTCCACATCCTCCGCAAAAGTTTCCATAACCTGCGGAGTGGTATTGGGCATCTCTTATATACTTTATAAGGTATACCAGTTGGTCCAGGGGCAGATACTGATCGGGCTTTCTGTACAATGTCTTGGACTTCTCTCCAAGTTGGCTCATGGTTGTCAAGCTCTTCATCCAGAGGTTCAGTTCTGCCAACTTTCGGGTGTGCACTTAGAGCCTGGCCCCTTAGAGTGTGGCTATGGCCGTCTTTGACAAACTCCTCCACTGCTTCCTTAGGGCTGGTCAGCCTCCCTGATCTTGCTTCACCCAACAGATCTTTGGTGAACCTGAATGGGTTGTTGATGAATTGGGCTCACTTGACCTCCTTCTCCTTCCTCAGTTTCCGGGACCCTTCGGCCCTTCTGTGTGCGGAGTTGCTCTCGAAGTCCACTGGTCAGATCTTTTATGCCCTCCCTTTCGTTAGCACTTGCTCTTTTGTACTAGTTGTTGAGGGTTTTGATTTCTCTTCTCAGATGCAAGATCTCTCTCTCCCTCCTGTTGGGCTGTTTTCCCAGTGTTTCGATGGTGCCCTTCTTCTCCACTGCACCAAAGCGTTCCCTGGCCAGATTGAAGACGCCGTCATGCCGAAGATTGCCGTCATGCTGTCCATTTTCCTTTTGGTTGTTCCTGCTATTGTGGCCTCTAGAATTCCGTCGAGGTCCTGGTCTAGTTGGTTCCATGCTGTGCTGTCATACGCTGGTTGGCCACCTTACTTTATCCCTCACAGGTTGGGTCCTTGGGGTGGTATTAGAGTTCCTCCTGTGGCTTTGGGGTGAAACAGGTGGCAAGAGGTCCCCTGTACTGTGGTGTGCTTCCTGACTGGAGTCCTCCTGCGTCTCACTAAGTGTCACCACTTTGCGCTGCAACTGTTTTTCCCCGCTTCCACATTTGGACCTGGACTGGTGTATCTTTAGTATTTTGCGTTCTTGCACACTTTCCCGCAATGGCACTTCACTTCTAATACTTCCCCTGTGAGTGTTGTTTGGATGAGCCATCTCGTAGTCTTTGTGTATTCTGTAGCCGTTACCATTGTGTCTGTCCTGTTAAGTCTCTCACCCCAACCCCCCCGGGGTTGGGGTGAGAGACTGGGGTGAGACTGGGGTGAGAGAGGTTGGTGCCCTCTTACGGATGCTGCAAGTGAGGTTGCTAGCCTCACTCTCCCACGCCAGTCTTTCCTGGAGGTCATCTGTCTTTCCAGCGTCACCAATCTTCCTTGGTTGCCATCCAGCCTTTCCTAGAAGTCACTTCCAGATTTACGTACATAAGCACATTTAATATATAAATGTGCGTGTGCCAAATATTTTCAAAGTTGTTGGAGTTATTATGTGGGCCAACCCCACACTACCCCGGCTACACCCTGAGAGCCTGTTTGGGGCCTCTTTTCATTTTCTTTTCGCCCCTGGCTGCATTTGCGTGTAAAATTGAGAATCTTGTGCATTACTACTTGTTCATAATCTGCATCACCAACCTCAACAGACTTCATCACGTCATCAACTTCTTCGGTTGTAACAACAACGGGTGTGTAGTTGGTCTCCTCTGATGGTTTAAATCCGCTGTTTGAAATGTTCTCCAAGTCCGTGATAATGCCAGTATCAGTTTCAGCGTTGCTGTCAGAAAACTGACTATCATCGTGGAAAATGAAGTCCAGTATGGGCCGCTTACACTGACCTGGATCTATCGCACTGGTCAGATTAAGGTCTGAGATATGATTTAGATCTTCCTCCACCCACTTCTCATAATCCATAACAACACAGAGACGAAAGTTTTCACAGATAAGTGAAACTGAAGGAGCCTCGTCTTGTTAACGGAAGTGACGTCAGCCTTTCTTCTTTCGATGATACATGTTGGTACACGTGGAGGAATGATCTTCACCTGGACGATCGCTTTGAAGGAAACCATCTCGGTAAGTTAACTGTGTTTCCCTATGTAATCTAACAGGAATATTTAACACCACGGTTTAACATTTTTCTACTATTTATAAATCCAACTCTGTTTTGGAAATACGTTGAGAGATAAAAAATCAACACAAAGGAACACGAATCTGGAAAACTCTCATTTGCTTTCAAGAAACGTTTTTTCAACTTATTTGGCTGCTCCTGGCGATTTTAGAAATGCCCGAGATAGCGGGTTTTGCTGCGGTGGGTCACATAGTTGTAGGCCTGTGTGTTAGTGGTGTAACGGAACGTAGTACGGGTCGTCCCACGGTTCGGCACGCGGATCAATTGCAAAATGTAACCATCATAGTGAAATAAAATTTTACTGCCGCTGTTGATTTTTTTCAAGTAATAATTTCTGAGGTGAAATGAGGTTTGTTATAAACGCGAGAAATCGAACACGATACGGAAATTAAATGCAGTTAGCGGGGGCGGATCCAAGCGTATTTTTTTATTGGCTACCAAGTTTAAAGGAAGAAGGTATCATGTGTGCCTCATATTGAAGTTTAATTTAACAATTGAGTATTGAATATTTTATGTAATATAAGATTGTATTCAAACATTGGACATCTTGAATGTTGTTTTCATTTAAGGCTATGGGCAAAAGTTCCTTGCTTCCTTGCTGATTGGAAAGCTTATGCGATCCGTAACTCAAAACCGTGATACGATCCAAACCGTGAGTTTTGTGATCCGTTGCACCCCTACAGTGTGTGCAACGTCATGTATATGAGAAGTGTTTGTTTCAAGTTTTTTTTTAAAGATAACGGGATTCTCCAGTGAACGCCTCTTATACAGTAGGCCTCCATGTAACTACAAATCTTCAAACCCGCTATTTCTTCACATTTTAGTTTTTCAAGTTTCAAAAGTCCAAAAATGAAGTGGTAGTTGCTGCATTGTGTTATGTTGTGCATAGGTGTTTCTGCTTCTCTCTACAATGTCTGAGCATATACTTAAAAGTCAAAAATATATATAAATAGATGGATTGTAAAAAATAAAAAAATAAATGAGAGAGAGAGGGCTAAACTTTAAAAAAAATTAACAGGTTACATTTCCTTTTCGAACAAAAGAAGCTCACATTAACCCAGCATTATGCACTTTGTCACTATGAGCACTTGTTTGAATGCAATTTCAAATTCAAACGTCATAGGAACATTTTTTTCTTTTAGGATCTATCCTAAACGAGGTCACAATAATGGAGAATCCATTTGATAGCCATTATTGATTCAGGCATAGTAGGTCTTTCTATATACCTCTACCAAGTACTTTGGAATTTTGAAGATTTTGGATTTGCTTCATAGAGCGAGGCTTTTTATAATATTAAAAAAAAAAGGTTAGACTCAGTTACCAGCACCATATGGCCCCTAAACCAAATTGCTATTAGGACGGCTTTCTCTTATACTTCTGCTGCTTTTTTAAATGTACCGCTGTTATTCAAGCTAATTTTCTGTACACTCCACTCCACCCAGCCAGTTGCTGACAGCAAAAGCTGTGTTTGTGGCTGATGTTTAAAAACTCAAAATTTCCTGTTTACACCATTCGCCAACAATGTTGTCTTGGCAGATTGCCGCTTGTTCATCGCTCATTCTCTGTCTGTGTGGGCTTAAGTCAAAACACACGTCATTGTATTCTCTTTCACAAGACAAACAATTCACTATCTCTGTTTTTTCCCTTAACCTTTTATAACTCCACTAAATTTTGTTCCCTCTCTTATCTGTCTTTGCTAATGCTCTCTGTCTTTCTCCATATTTACTCTTTCCTGAGCTAGGACCTTGGTGAAGGGGCCCCTCACTGCAATGACGCTGAGGTTAATAACCAAGTCTTCTCTTTTTCTCTCTTTCCCTCTTGTTTCCTATTTTATCTCCTTTATTTTTCAGATTTATTTTTTATTTTTTGGCATACTGTTGCTTAGAGCTAGGGTTCTCAAACTTATTTTATCAAAGGACTCCTTATATGAAACAAAATAAGCCAAGGACCCCCCCCTCACGTATGTCTCAAAAACATATTTGGTAGTTGGCCTATTTCTCACTGTACTACATTTAGAAAAAACATTCAAGCGAAATGTATTAGAAATATTTGTATTGTACATTTCAAAATATAAAGACAATGTATTAAGGTAACATAAATTAGATGAACAAGTAACACTGTAGCCACACCAAATATCAAACACAAATGAAGAGAAATGTACGACAGAGACAGGTGCACACGGTGGTGAATTTAAGCTAATATGAATTTAGAAAATATGAATTTAAGCACAGTGAGCCGTTGCAATAGAATCAGAAGTTTCTCAATAGTAAGTGTTCCTGTGACGTTGTTCCTGTGCTGAATAATAGCAAAACCTATCCTTAACCTTCAACAGTCTGTCTGGTGTACTGCTATGAACTGTTGGTCAATGTTGAGATCACTGCTGTTAATTCAACTCCCGCTACTCTAAAGGTACTGTTCTGAGATCTCTTGTCTTTTTGCAGAACCATCAGGCGTTAAAGGAGGGGTCTATGCAAGTCCAAATGGATGAAGTTCCGTTGGTACCTGGGGAGGGTGTCAAGGCCATTGGTAAGAAGGGTATTTTATGTCTCTCCCTCGTTTTGAGTGGATTCATTCAGCCTTTAGAAGTGAATGCCTGCATTTTCTGTGTAATGTGAATTTATGTTTACTTCAGTCATTAAGAGCTTCTAGCTCTGTATCATCAGTTTTCGATATTTCATTGATTTGTCATTTTTCAAGTTGTTTTCAATAGTGATTGCATTACTGCCAGTAGAAGAAGAATCTTTAATTATCACACAACACACCACACTACAACACATGCAAACACACACATGCGTATTATCTAATGTGTGTGTGTGTGTGTGTGTGTGTGTGTGTGTGTGTGTGTGTGTGTGTGTGTGTGTGTGTGTGTGTGTGTGTGTGTGTGTGTGTGTGTGTGTGTGTGTGTGTGTGTGTGTGTGTGTGTGTGTGCGCGCAGCTAAGGATGTGATGTATGTCTGTCCATTCAGCGGCTCAGTTACAGGGACGATGACAATCACAGACTACAAGCTCTACTTTGCCTGCTTTGAAGGGGTACGACAGATTACACTTTTAAGCCACTTAGCAGTAGGGCTTGAAAAATGTTAGAGTGAAATGGAAAATATTACAAAACATATGCATTAATGTAATAAATAATAGCTTTACTTGATAAAGCCAACTTATCTGTTTTTACCTAATTGACACTCTAAATTGATCATGGGCCTGTGCTACACATGTACTTACAACTGTACTGGGCTCAGAGACCTGCAACCCTGAACGGGGTTAAAGCAAGTAATGGCATCAGATTCTATAGAGGGGAAGGGTTGACTCTCCTGGCTCTTTGTTTAACTTTCTTCCCCTCTATCTCACCGCCACAAGACTGGTATTGTTGCGTAGCGTTAACAGCTGCTGCCAATGCATGTTGTACTGAACACCACAAAATAGCAGTGAGACAAATTTTGAATTATGACCCGGTAGAGAGCAAGACGCTGAGCATGCAATCTCATTGCCAGGTGGGCCGTGATTATGATATGCACCAGAGTATGTTATCACTTTTAGAATATTTATAAAATTCTAAGCTAGCGATCTGAAGATAAATTGTACAGAAAAAAAAAAAGACCCTGACATTTGTTTGCTTTTTTGTGTTGCATTTGCTCAGGGGTCCCCATTTATTCTAGACGTGAATTTAGGAGCTGTCAGCAGATTGGAGACTATCAGTGTGCCCAGCAATGGAAATGACACCAAAGGACTTGAGCTGGTCTGTAAGGTAAGATGTGCATTCCTATGCGTGCGTGCCCAGCGATAAGTGCACACGTGAGTGCACTTTTCAATATATATTTTTTATTCCATACAACAGAAGAGGATATCTAAAATGAATTGCCGAGAAAAACGTATGAGCTAAAATCTAATTTCATTGCGTGTGCCTGCAAAGAAGTCTCTGATTGAATATTACGATTTTTTTGCTCTTGATTTTTTTAAATCTTCTTCAATGACTTTGGGTGATTTTCTAAATTTTCAAAAAATGTTATTGTCACTTTTTGTGTATGTTCACTAGACATTCCCCTAAACTACACCTGACACTGGAAGAAGAGAAAACCTTATTTTGATTTCTCCCCCAAAAAAAAATCCCCAAAACCCTCATTTGGAATGCTTAATATGCCCATAGCACTATTTTCCCTCTCTCTTGAAGGAACTTTCTGACTTTTCTATCTAACTGATGTTTAATATTTATTTTTTTGTGCTATTTTATTTTACTCAGCGGTGTGTATATAAGGTAAGGTATATAAGGTGTAGAGGGTGGTTAGTAGTGCTTGCCGGCATCTCATTTGCCACAATCATGGGCATGGAATTCACCAAACTGACCAGAAACCAGTCCACAGCCCGAATGAACAGTGTGATCAGCATCTTTTTGCAATGATGATGTGATCTATGAAGTTAACAAAAGTGATCGGAAAAAATAAAAATATAAATCAAGAGCTATAACAGGCATTTAAATGGCGGATTTATGACTTTTAATTATGTAGCATTTCAATTCTGAGACCTCTGAAGTGCTTTATCTGTGGGATAGTCTGTCAAACAAACTAAGAGGTTAGATTAGTATTACTGAAAATGATGGAGGCGAGCAAGCAAAGAGGTGATGCAGGATGATGAGGTGTCTCTTATCAAGTGGTGTAACTGGTTTTACATTATCAAGTGGTATAACTTACCCAGTATAACTTACCTCACTCAATGTACCTCATTCTAAGAGGAAAGCCAGGAGTAGCACCAGCGATTCACAGGTAAACAATTAAAAAAAAAAAAAAAAAGTGACCTGGTAAGCAAGAGGAAGGGCAAACCCTTATCCCAGCACAACCAGAGTCGGTCTCGGGCCTGGGAGATGAATCTGCCATGGACGGCAACAATCAAACATCTGATGTCCAACATATATACCTCACAGGAAGAAGTGATAATGTATAGTGTAGAGACTACAGAGAACAGCTCATTTGGGGAATTACCTCAGTTTTATCAAGGACTTTTAAAAGCATGGACTCTTTTTAAATGGAATATATTGCAGTCTACGTCATTCATCACTGCTTTGGTTTTTAGAAGAACCACTCATCAACGGAATTAGGCTGGATGTCAGGGAACATTGTGGATGTAGCAGGGCCCAGACTTTTTTCCTTGTTGTTTTTTAAGAATTCCATAAATAAAGTCCACTCATATAACCTGGAACATTTTAAACGCACGGATCAAAAACCTTGGTGAGGATTAGATGATAATGCTGCAGGGTGGTGCAGAAGCTCCTGGCAAGGAGGACCCTTTCCCAGAGCTGGTTTTTAATGTGGATTTAGATGGACTGACTGACTGACTGGAACTCTGCTTGACTTTAAGAGTGTCCTAAATGCAGACATGGTGAAGGGCAAGCTGTTGTACAGACTTTGTGTAGAAGTTGTTAATGAGAAAAAATGAGCGCAAAACCAGAAACTGTATGGATGGGACAGCTGGACACAGAGCACATTGTTAAACCCATATGGTGGGTTCTGTACAATGCAAGACCAAGAACTTGGGTTGATTTGAATGTATTATAAAATAATGCATATTTAAGTGATTTTAGAACCCGATGGTGCTATGATGATTTCAGATGAGAATGTTTAGAGCAGGTTAGAGATTTAATTATTTCTTTATCTCTGTACGCTGTACAAGTTGCTATCTGTGCTATTCTATTATAATTATAATTGAAAAATAATTTATTCTATTTTTTTTAACATTGGTTGATTTACATAGTTAGTCAAATTAAGTACAAACAAATCTCTCTGTATCTCTCTCTCATTCATTAGGACATGCGAAGTCTCAGATTTGCCTACAAGAAAGAAGAGAACCAACCTGATGTAGTAGAGGTGTTAGCCAAGTATGCCTTTCCTCTCTGCAAGGACCTGGTGAGTCGGTCAAGAATCGCTCAAGAAGGGAATGACATTCAGAAATCCTTGCATGTAATCCCAACATAAAATAAAAACGGCAACAAAGCCTCAATCTAGATATAATGAACGACGGTGGAGCAAAAATTGAGACTTGGCAGGGGGGGGGGGGGTTGACTCACACCGGTGGTTGTCCCGCCTCTGACTGAGAAAGGGGTGGGAGTTGGGCCCTTCCTGGGGCCCTGGAAGGGAGGAGGATGGTGATGGCCACAAAGTTTGCGGTGCTGCTATCAGCCGGTCTCGAGGCCCTTCTGCGGTCCCAGCAGTCACCATCCCACAGCTCCCTCGATGGGCCCCTCTCTGGGCCACCGCAGTAGGCGGAGGTCTGGCCGTAGGCCTCGGCATGATCCTTTGCGAGGGCTATGGTGGTTTGGAGCGAGACCAGCTGGTGACAACGCACCCAGCTAGCGTCGCGGTCTGGGAGATTGTAAATTAACTGTTCGGTGGCCACCACCTCGACGATTTGGTGTGGGGAGTGCTCTGATTCTGATTCCTCGGGTTATAGCCACTGCTGGGCTGCCTCCAGGCGCTGCTGGGCGTGCAGGAACGGCGGTGTCGTAGGGGAGGGTCCGGTCTGCTGAGCTTAGCGCCCATTTTGCCGGGTCTGATCGCATGTCTCGAAAAACACGCACATTTTTCACTGCGGGGAAAAACAAAAACCTAAATTACTTCCTGGTCTTGGATCGGACGAATCAGCAGAACCCTTCCATTGATTCGCCCAATCCCCAGCAGCTGAACGGCCCCGGGATGGGAGCCTGCACTGTGCCTGTTTGCAGCAGCGACTTGACCACACCTCCTTTGCCTGCCACAGAACCCAACAGACTCGTCGGGGATTCCTCCTGGTGGAAGATCTTGTAATGTGTAACCCAGACACGGGTTACACACGGGTTGTGGCACGGTGGCGCAGTGCATTGCACTGCTGCCTCACAGCAAGAAGGTCCTGGGTTCGATTCCCGCCTGGGGCGCTGTTGGCACCGTGCTCCGGCGGGTTATCTCCCAAATAGGACCCTTTCTGTGTGGAGTTTGCATGTTCTCCCCGTGCTCACATGGGGTTTCCTCCACCTCACGTCAGTAAGGATCCCCACCAAAACCATGCACCCATCATTGTCTGACGAGCAATGGACAATGGTCCCCGGGCACGTCCACGTATGCTGCCCACTGCTCCTGGCTGTGCCCCCGGAGGAAGGACAACCCAGGATGGGTCAAAAGCAGAGAATCCATTTCACCGGCCACCATCAAAGCATGTGCATGTGTGTGTGTGTGTGCAAGCATGTGTTGTAGTGTGGTGTGTTGCGTGATGAATAAAGACTGTTTCTTCTTCTTTCTTCTTTCCCTGTCACCGATCAGTCTTGTAGTGTGCAGACCACAAGACTGTGTCGTGTGAGCAGTGCAGTGATCTGAAGACGTCAAGTCAAGAAAATCTATTAACTGCTACTAACTTGCAAGTAGCCATAAAAAGATTAAAAAACAACACACAGCTACAAAATCTAATGATGCAGGCATTAATGTGGTGTCCATTGACATTGAAGTTTAGACCCTGCATTTTCACCAGGTTTTCTCTGCTTATGTAAGGCAAAATAATTATAATTATTTATTATTATTATTATATATGGCCATATAATATAAGGCTAAATATGCCATTGTCACACCTTGGTGATTGACATTACAGCCTGCTTGTGTAAAGTTAACCAACTGCTCATCAAACTTAGTTAATTTAAGGAGGTTTGCTGTGGCCATGGAGTGTCTATACGACTGCGGGACTAGGGTGGCTGCGAGACCTTTTCCGCTGCTTGGAGGCACTAAGATATAATTCCACCAGAATTAATTGGGACAAGTACTGTGCACTCACCGGTGGATACGCACACACACATACACATACAGGCGGACTCACAGGCACACACACCACCAGCATCTGCTTCTAACACAACTCCGACCACCCTCCTGATTGATGATCCTTTTTTTCCCCCTCCTTTAATGAAATGGCTATCACAGGAAGAGGCCACGTGCCAAATTCTCCCCCTCTTGGAGAAGTAATGATGATTAGCTGTTTATTGATCAAAACATGGGAAGAACATTCTCCAAAGAGGGAAATCGTGGCGGTCTTGTGTGACAAAAAAGCTGAGCTTTTGTCATCCCACACGTTGTCCAGAGGACAGAGATATTGCAGCAGTTCTTGATGATTAAAGAATTAATAAAGAGCCGCATTGCAGGTTGAGAAGTTGAACTCCACTCACAGACTAACTTTGTCCTAGATGCAATGGCATAAAAATACTCTGTTATATGCCAAGCATGCTGACAGCAATTCCTTGTATCCTCGGCCGGCATAGAGGGGAAAAAAAAAATATATATGTATATATATGCAAAGAAGAGAAAAAAAAATGCTGGTTGGTTCTAAAATGCCAATAAAATGTATTTAAAGTACAGGTATACAATTTCTTTAGGACTCGGGTGTCCTTATGATTTGTGCGTACGTGTTTGGTCTGAAGCATTTCTAAATTAGTTTCGAAATAAAGAACAAATTCAAGCAGAAACACATTGATGGATCCCCAATTTCTGCGTAGAACGTGCACTGCTCTTCAATGAGGCCCAATGCAAGTTACATAGTACATTTCAACAATTCAGTGGACTCCGCCTCTTTCCACTGGACATCCATTTCCTGTGTACTTTTCAAGATTCAAGATTCAAGATTTTTATTTGTCACATACATATACATACTTCCATACATATATGCAGTGAAATGTAATGCAACGCACCCGGTGATAGCACACAATAAGTCCTAGGAAAAAGTACAAAAATAAAATAAAATAAAAAGTAGAAAATTCCTTTCTAATAGACCGACTGACTCATAAAACGTAATACAGTAAGTGGAATACTTATAGAATAAGATAAAAAATATATAGAATAAAATACAATAAAAAATAAATTTAAAGTGGCATGTGAATTAAAGTGGCATGTGAATGTGAATAGTGTGAGGTAGTGTTTGGGATAATACAGCACAGTATACAACAGTACGGCGCAGCAATACGGCATCACGAACAACCCTGAACAGTGATACAGTATGCGGTACAGTATGCTACATACAGTACAGTAGGTAGTGGAGCCTAGTGCATGGCTCAGTTAGGACCCCTGGTGAGGTCAGCATTGACAGTTCTAATGGCTTGAGGGAAGAAACTCCGTCTCAGTCTCTCTGTTCTCGCTGCGTGACTGCGGAGGCGCTTGCCTGACCGCAGCAGCTGAAACAGTCCGTTGTTGGGGTGATGAGGATCCTTCATGATCCTACGGGCTCTGCTACTACACCTCCTGGTGTATAACTCCTGCAAGGGGGGGAGGGTAGTTCCAGTGGTACGTTCAGCTGAGCGCACCACCCTCTGCAGGGCCCGCCTGTCCTGGGCAGTACAGTTCCCAAACCAGGCAGTAATGTTGCCTGTCAGGATGCTCTCCACTGCTCCAGAGTAGAAGGACTTGAGGATCCTCACTGAGACCCGGAATTTCCTCAGCTGCCTGAGGTGGTAGAGACGCTGCCTCGCCTTTCTCACCAGAGTGTCTGTGTGAACAGTCCATGTTAAGTCCTCTGTGATGTGGACTCCCAGATATCTGAAGCTGCTCACCCTATCGACAGAAGTCCCATTAATCCACAAGGGCGCGTGCGTCCTCGATTGTGATCCACGCCTAAAGTCCACAATCAGCTCCTTGGTTTTGCTGACGTTCAGGTGTAGGCTGTTGTCCTGGCACCAGAGTGACAGGTCAGCCACCTCCTCGCGGTAGGCCTTCTCATCGCAGTCGGTGATCAGGCCCACGACCACGGTGTCGTCAGCAAACTTGATGAATGTGTTGGAGCTGGACCTGGCCACACAGTCATGTGTGTACAGGGAGTACAGTAGGGGGTTGAGGACGCAGCCCTGGGGGGATCCTGTATTCAGGGTGAGGGAGCTTGACATGTACTTCCCCACCTTGACCACCTGGGGGCGGCCTGTGAGGAAGTCCAGGATCCAGGTGCACAGCGGAGCATTCAATCCTAGCTCCATCAACTTGACAGCCAGTCTGGTGGGAACTATGGTGTTGAAAGCTGAACTATAATCAATGAACAGCATTCTCACATAGGCCCCCTTCTGGCCATCCAGGTGCGTGAGCATGGTGTGCAGTACCTGGGAGACCGCGTCATCCGTGGATCTGTTCTGCCGGTACGCAAACTGCAACGGGTCCAAGGTGCGGGGGAGGGAGGCGCAGATGTAATCCTTAATCAGCCTCTCAAAACACTTCATGACCACCGAGGTGAGGGCCACCGGACGGTAGTCATTCAGGCAGGTTGGAGAGGCGATCTTCGGGACAGGAACAACGGTGGACCTCTTGAAACAGGATGGGACCACTGATTCAGCCAGGGAGATGTTGAATATTGTGGTGAACACCGGAGCTAGCTGGTTAGCACAGGTCTTCAGTACTCGCCCAGATATGCCGTCTGGGCCCGCAGCTTTCCTGGTGTTCACCCGCATCAAAGCCCTCCTGACCTCGTGCACGGACACTGAGAGTGCGCGCTCATCCCCAGCGGTGTAACTCCAATTAGCCGGCGAGCTAGCGGTGCTGCTGCCAGACTCGAACCGCGCATAAAAGGAGTTCAGTTGGTTGGCCAGGGAGGCGTCCACACTCGTGGCTGGGGAGGAGCTGCTCTTGTAGTTTGTTATTGTTCGCAGCCCCTGCCACAAGCGTCTGGTGTCCCCCCGCTCCATCTGCAGCTCCACGGTGTCTCTGTACGTCCGTTTGGCGTCCTTCACCGCCCTCCGCAGATTGTACGACGCCGCTTTGTAATTGTCCATGTTACCAGATACAAGTCCGTCGTTGTAAGCGGCCGTGCGCGCATTCAGAGCGCAGCGGATGGATTTATCAACCCATGGTTTCTGGTTTGGAAATATCCGAACTTTCACCGTGGGAACGATTTCATCCGCGAGCGTAGCCACGAAACTTACTACAACCTCCGTAAACTCGCTGACGTCACTTGAACTTGCTTGGAACATGTCCCAGTCTACGTCAGTCAGAGCGTCCTGAAGCGCAGCCTCTGATTGGTCCGTCCACCGCTTCACTTCCCTCGTCATCACCAGATCCCGCGCGATCAGAGGCCTGTAAACAGGAAGCAGCGAGATCGCGACGTGATCTGATTTCCCGAAAGCAGGAAGCGACACGGGCTTGTATCCGTTCTTGTAAGGAGTGTAACAATGGTCCTGAGTTCTGTCTCCCCTGGTGGCACACGTGATGTGTTGGTGGAAATTCGGCAGAACGTTTTTAAGGTTGGCCCTGTTAAAGTCCCCAGTCACCACCACAGCCGCGTCGGGATGTCTGTTCGGAAATCCGCACAACACATCGTACAGAACCGACAGAGCTGCGTCGGTGTCCGCTTGCGGTGGGATATAAACGGCTGTAATGATGACCGTGCTGAATTCCCGGGGGAGATAAAATGGACGGCATAGTATGGTCAGCTGTTCCAGGTTCGGCGAGCAGGAGTGGGAGAGGAATTTGGTGTTGTTGACGTTACACCAGCGGTTGTTTACCATTAGGCAGACGCCTCCACCTTTGGATTTCCCCGACTCTCCCGTTCTGTCGCCGCGGAACACGGAGAAGGCCTCGGCTGGACGTATGGCTTCATCCGGCACCAGTGGGGTCAGCCATGTTTCCGTCAGGCAGAGGACGCAACAGTTCCTCGTGTCACGCTGGAATTGAATCCTCGCTTGAAGTTCATCCATCTTGTTCTCCAGGGACTGGACGTTAGCAAGAAGGATGCTTGGCAGAGGTGGACGGTAAGGTTGCGTCCTCATTCTGACCCGAATGCCGCCTCGTTTACCTCGGTGCTTCCTCCGTGGGCCGGCTCGTGGAACAGCGACTCCATTTTTGTTGTTGTAGTTGTTGTTGCGAGTGTTCCCGCGTAGGATTTCCGCCGGCCACTCTGCTCCCACGGATAAAAAGTCCCAAAGTTGTTCGTTTAGGGAAATTTTCATATCCATGAGTGCATCGCGGCCGTATGAGTTAATTGTTGATGTTTTTCTGGCGAACATTGTGATAAAAAAAGGAAAAAAATACTAAAGAGTAAGAAAGTAACCGGAGCGCCGGCGCAGGCGACCGCTAGGGGCGGCGCCACTATCGCCACACTATTGAAATGAGAGAGAGTATCTCACAAGCTCAGTCAGAAAACCTGTCTCCTCTGTTGCAGACTTTGTTTGCCTTTTTGTACAAGGAAGCTTTTCCGGTGGACGGGTGGAAAGTTTACGACCCTTTGATGGAATACAAGAGACAGGTAACCTTTTTACCTATTTATAGGGCTGCAGAAATGCTCAGAAAATAATATTTTTTATTTATTAATTTGCAATGTTGTACTTTATGCGCCTGAGAGGTCTGTTAGACAGGCAGTCCACAGTTAAGTTGGAGTTCCACATAAATATCAGGCCTTTTAGATCTTTAGATTTTATGATATTATACTGCGAGTAAAATATGTAGTATGTCCATGTTTATTTCTGGTTGAGTTTGATTTGGCAGTTTTCATTGGATTTTAGATATTTAATCTCCACTTTTACTACTATTTTTCACGTCGGTACTGCAATATTTGATTTTCACATTGCAATATACCCTTAATAACACTGACTGATATATGAATGAATTTCCTGATATATGAATGAATGGATTTGGAAACCTCCTGATGTGAATCACATCAAGCCCAGTGCATTACCATTTGCAGAATTATATTTTTAAAGCTCAGCAAAATTACAAAAAAAAAAATCATAGATGCCGGATCTAATTCTTATTGTCCAGAGTATTTGTGAATTTGTGGTGCTTGAAATGGTTTTGCCATCTTACCTAGATCTTGACATGGAATTTTGACATCTGTACATATGTTTACAGATATTGATTTATAGAATTACATGTATATTTATGCCCAGTTGTTTGGGCACTTGAGTAAGTCTTTGCATTTGTGTGCCTCCTTTTGTAGGGTCTCCCAAATGAAAGCTGGACATTCAGTAAAATCAACACCAACTATGAGCTGTGTGAAACCTACCCATCGCTCCTGGTAATTCCAACCAGCATCAAGGATGAAGACATCAAACGCGTGGCACTTTTTAGGGCCAAACATCGCATACCGGTTGGTCTCTCTGTCTGTCTATCCATTTTTATCCCAACAAGAGCAAAGACCTTTTACAGTCTGCTGTGGGGAGAGGGGCTTTAAAGCAGCACTGCTGCTTCCTAGCCCTCACATAAGGCCTCATTCATGAAAAATTAATGAATGTTTTACATTATCAAGTGGTATAACTTACTTCTAGGGCTGAACGATTTGGGAAAATAATTGAATTGCGTTTTTTTTTTTTGTTTTTTTTTTTTTTTTTTACCAATATTGTGATGGTGATTTAGTATGCGATTATTATATTTATTTATTTATTTTTAAGTTCCTTATCTTCTGTATTATTCACTAAACAGAAGCAATACATCATTCTATAGTATGACCAACACAACATTGGATACAGTCAACATATAAACTGCTCTGAAATAAAAATAAAAAAAACAATCAGACGCTGTTCTGGAAGAGGCGAAGGCGGTGGACACAGCCCGAAAGTTGGTCAAATTGTAACTTTTTAAAATTGCTGCATCCCTGGCTTAATGATGGTCTAACTCTTCAACTGATGGTTCACAAGTGTTTATTTATGAGCAAATAGATGATACTGTAGCTCCATGGAAACCGTGAACACAACGTAAGAGCTACGACACCCAATGTATTGCCATCCTTTTTAATGTTAATCTCTGATTGAAAATAATAAATTATTACATATACACATACATACACATTACACATACATAAATTATATTCCAATCATGAAATATCACCTTTTTAACCCATTTTAGCTTAATGACAACCTCTAATCGAGTGCTGCATATGCAGCTTTAACTTTATATAGAGCAGTTATTGCAAAACAAACAAATAATTCTGCATTCTTTATAGCAAGAAAACTACAGAGATAACTGCCCTTTTTAAGACCATTAGAAATGCCTGCTAATTCCTGCTAACCTAAAAACACCGGCATGAAACTCTGCAAAACTATAAATAAATAAGGCACCACAATGTGACTAAATATTAAACACCACATGAAACAAAATAATGAAAAACATTGTGCCCTTATCAGCCAGGTGCTAAACAAACAAAATAGGTGACATTTTCTGAAGTTAGGCAGACACACTTGTGCCATGTCACCTAACTTTATTCTTTCCCCTTTGTTTATTTATTTATTTATTTATTATATTTCTCTTTGATTTGTTTTTTTTTAACCTGTGCTGTCCGCATCCTGGGCATACAACTCAGAGTATGTGTATGCCATTGTATCTAGGACAGAGTTAGTCTGCAAGTGGAGTTGAAGTTCTCAACCTGCAATCCAACTCTTTCTTAATTCTTTAAGACAAATAAACATAGAACCAAACAACTACATGTAAATGGAAAAAACATAAATGTAGAAACAAACAACAATATGTACACGGCAAAATCAAACAACAGACGACATGTATCGAAAAAAACAGAGTTAAATAAGTCCTGTAAAACTGGAACCGCGATTCGGCACGTGGCCTCTTCCTGTCATAGTTATGGCAGTAAATGAGGAATAACAGGAGGGGGACGTAACCGGGAGGGTGTTGGGGTGTGATCAAAGCAGGTGTGCGTTGGGTGAGTGCACGGGCTTTGTCCCAATTGGTTCTGGTGTATAAAGTCGGTATTATGTCATGGCGCCTCCAAGTAGCGGAAAAGGCCCCCAGCCCGACCCTGAGTCCCTCAGCCGTACAGACACCCCACGACCGCAGGAAAGTCCTGAGCACCCCGCCCTGCAGCCACAGCAGAACCCAGCCCCCAGAGAAGACCGATGCCCACGGAGCAACCACCACGCCCGGCCCTGAGGAGCATAGCCCAGTCCCAGAGTGCACGAGGAGACCCCACACCCCCACGGCCCGCAGGTGCGGGCCAGGGGCGCGTGGCATGGACCGCAGGCCTGAGCCTTGTCCCGCTCACATCCCACCTGTCCCGCAAGCCATAGGCCTATTGTGTGTGGTGTATGTAAGGATTCTGAGGTTTGGCACTGGGAGAGATGGGCGATGCGCAACCAGATCAACGCAGGGGCGCAGCAGGCCAGGCAGTGGCCACGTGGACCCGACCACGCCATAGCATGGCCACCTCCCGTACCAGGAGGCACCCAACCCACAGCGACCAGCTGATGGACCAGCTGACACATCAGGCGCCTGGCCAGCCACAGAACAGAGGGCGGCAGAGGGACATTGGCAGCCCTGCACCAAGCACACCCGAGTCACAGGAGAAGACGGAACGTCTAACCAGTCCGGGGCTGTTTCGACATGCCGTCCACAAAACCCATTTTGAACATTTTGTGTTGCGTTATATGAGCTCTGTGCAGAATCTTATATTGGATGAGTTTCATTTTGGAATTGTGGGTCATGGAAAAGATGTGCAAATAAGCTTCCACAGGTTGATATCAGTGGAAACAGCAAGGTCTTCTTCTCATTCCATGGTAGGTAAAGATAAAGTGTCATCTGTTTTTATTAAAAGTTTGTATATTCTGGATAAGGGATTTTTTTAAATAGCCTATATAAGTAAAATGTTCAATCATCGGAGGTGGTTGTAGGATGTTGTTCGTCAATTTGATTTTAACTTTTAGAGACTGCTGTAGTTGAAAGAATTGCAGGAAACTCCGGCCACTGATATCATTCCTTTGGGTTAAGGTTGGGAAGAAAATCCGGGTTGTGCCAGATTGGCGTGAATTTGTTTGGAGATAGTGTGACAACTGAGTTTGAGTTTGACAGAGTCGCTGCGATTAATGCAATTTAAAGCAATTATGTTTCCTTAGATATTAAGATATCGATAAATCCTGACATTTCTGTTTGTTCAGTGTTCAGCGCCAATTGTTGCTCTGGTTGTAACCATTTAATTATAAATTTCAGATGGTTTGCTAGATAGTGGTATCTGAAGTTTGGGGCTGCTAGGCCTCCACAATCTTTGTTTTTCTGTAGTGTTGCTAGTTAAGTTCTCGGTTTCTTGTATTTCGCATATAATTTATTGATTATTGAGTCTACAGTATGAAATCAATTTACTGTTGGTTGGACTGGGGTCATTGAAAATATATATTTTATTTTTGGTAGTATATTCATTTTTACTGCTGCTAGCCTACCAATTAGTGAGTTGGGTAGGTTGTTCTATTGAGTGAGATCTTCTTCAATGGATTTGAGCAATAGAATAAAGTTAAGGGGAAACAAATATGACTGATTGGTGGAGATATTAATACCAAAGTATCTAATGTTGCCCGTTGTGATGGTTAAGGGAAGTTTTTGGGTTACTGCATTCCAGTCTTCCCCACTGAGTGGTAAGACCGTGGTTTTAGTCCAGTTTATTGAATAGTCTGAGATAGCTGAAAATGTAAATATAAGATTGAACACTTCTAGTAGGGATGATATTGGGTTTGTAAATACAACAAAATATCGTCTGACTACAGACTGATTTTGTGAACAGAATTCCCTGTTTGTATGCTACAGATATTAGCATTGCCCTTGACAAAGCCTTTGGTCTGGGTGGGTTATTAATGGAATTACTTTTTCAATTCTGTTGGTTAGTGTTTTACTAAGTATCTTTAAATCGCAATTAGTTAGGCTTATGGGTCTGTAACTGGAGGTGAGGGCTGTGTCCGTATTGGGATTGAGCAAAACCGAAATGAGAGCAGTATTCATGTGCAGAGGCATGGTGGAGGTTGACTTAATCTCTGTAACCATTCTGATGAATAATGGGGATATAAGTGGCCAGGAGTATTTATAGAATTTCACTGGGTAGCCATCTGATCCAGGTGATTTATTGTTGGGCATAGAGAGAGCGCTTTCCTGAGTTCTTCTAGAGTAAGTGGTTGATCTAATGTGGTAGCCTACCCTATGGATAGTTTAGGGAGGTCGATTTCATCGAGGAATGATTTAATGTTTGATATATTTGATTCATTATCTGAGTGATATAAAGCTTATTATAAAAGTCTCTGAATATGTTATTGTCTTGATTGTTGTCTTGTATGTTATCCTACCCTGTGGATCTTTGATGGCTGTAATAAGTTTTTTCTCTATCGCATTTAAATTGATTGGCAAGAAATGTACCTTTTTTGTCAATGAATTCAAAATAATTCAGTCGTTTGAAACAGATACAGTTAAATTTTTGTTTGTTGCATGAAGAATTGCATCTTTTGATGGATGATATCAAGTTGAGACATAATTGTCCAGAGCTCATTTCAGATTTGCTCGGTGGGTGAGTGGGTTTGTTGGAAGTGCATGTCTTTAAATCGTTGTTCTAGTTTATTTTGGCATTCTTGTCCTTTCTTTTTCTTGTGAGTGGAGAATGTAATAATACTACCTCTCAGAACTGCCTTTGCCGTTTAGCTGGTGAGCCCAAACCTCTCACATTCCAACTAACAATCTTAATGGGTGTCATTGAGGTTAGAGAGGGGGTGATGGATGTGGATTTGTAGTTTTTCAATGCAGCAGCACAGTGCATCCAAGGCAATAGCTATACTACCGTGCCCATGTTTTCCCATAGATAAGTTTGAGTTTTCCTCCTTTATATTCCTTTTTACTGTCCTAGTATTGCAGGAAGTGTTTCGGGCTACATATCTACACAAACAAATGACAAATAGACAAAGATAAACATTGAACATTGCAGAGTTAGACATAGATATAGTGAGAGACTGAATAGAGTGATGGGATAAGGAGGAAGGGAGGGATTAGGAAGGTGAGATGAAGGTGAGCAATATTTTCAATCCTGACATAGATAGGATGCTTATTTCCACATCTTGCATCTAGAATTACCAGAATACATACATAATTATCAGAATAACCAGGGTGTGGTGGAGTAGTCTCAGAATGACAGACCGTCTATATATTGTTTATTAACAACCAGTGATACCCCTTTTCCCCTTCTGCCGGTTCTCCTTCAGGATGGTGTACAGCACCTTCCGTCAGTCGTTGATCTCCCGGGGGGGAATTGATCATTCATACCTAGCGTGGTTCCTTTCAGCTCCCGTCCTTTGCTTTTAATCAGCTCCTTATGCTTGATGTGTTCAGACTTAGCAATGATGGAGCGGGGATGGTTCCCCACACGATGGCCCAGTTGGTGAATCCGATGGAAGGTGATCTGTTTCATGGTGTCCGTGGGGAGTTTCAGGGCGGTGTGGAGGAAGTTTTTCAAACATGTTTTCTGGGGACTCTGTGTTGTTCTCTGGGATCCCAGAAAAGATCCATACTTCTGGATTGGATATCCAGGATGGTCTCTTTCATTATTTTATTTAATTTCTTTACAACCTCCATCTCCGTTGTGAGACACTTCGTGGAGTCTTTTAGATCCGCGTTGTCTTTTTGCCTCTCGCCGACCGTGCGGTGCAGGAAATCAAGGCTGGCTTTGATCTCGCAAATGTCTCGTAGAAGGGGCCCAAGCATGTCCAGCTTCTTGTTAATCTCATCCAAGACACTAACCTCTATAGCGCTGGATATTAGATTGTCTGTGTTAGTTGCTGAGTCTGTCTTTCTTTTCGCTGGGTTGTTCCAGTCTTGGCCCTCTTCTATCACATACTCGTTATAATAATAATCAATAAAATTGTCGAGGTTGTCCACTTTGGTTTCACGCAGTGTTTTTTTTCTTTATTTATATATATATATATATATATATATATATACACACACACATACATACAGTGGGGGAAATAATTATTTGATCCCTCAGTGATTTTGTAAGTTTGCCCATGGACAAAGAAATGAACGGTCTATAATTTTAGTGGTAATTTTTGGTAGGTTTATTATAACAGTGAGAGACAGAATATCAAAAAGAAAATCGCATTAAAAAAAAAAGATATAAATTATTTTGCATTTCATTGAGTGAAATAAGTATTTGATCCCCTAGCAAACATAAAGAATTCTGGCTCCCACAGATTAATCCTCTCGCTTTAAGAAAGTACTCCCAATCCCAACTCGTTACCTGTATAAAAGACATCTGTCTCAACTAGTTACCTGTACAAAAGACACCTGTCCACAGAATCAATCAATCAGACTCCAACCTCTCCATCATGGGCAAGACCAAAGAGCTGTCTAAGGACATCAGGGACAAGATTGTAGACCTGCACAAGGCTGGAATGGGCTACAAGACCATTGGCAAGAAGCTGGGTAAGAAGGCGACAACCATTGGCGTGATTTTTTCGAAAATGGAAGAAACACAAAATGACCGTCAATCTCCCTTGGTCTGGGGCTCCACGCAAGATCTCACCTCGTGGGGTTTCAATGATCATGAGAAAGGTGAGGGACCAGCCCAGAACTACACAGGGGGAGCTTGTTCATGATCTCAAGGCAGCTGGGACCACAGTCACCAAGAAAACCATCGGTAACACACTACGCCGTAATGGATTAAAATCCTGCAGCGCCCGTAAGGTCCCCCTGCTCAAGAGGGACATGTACAGGCCCGTCTCAAGTTTGCCAATGAACACCTGAATGATTCAGAGAATGCTTGGGAGAAGGTGATGTGGTCAGATGAGACCAAAATCATCTCTTTGGTATCAATCCGACTCACCGTGTTTGGAGGAAGAGGCATTCTGACTACGACCCCAAGAACACCATCCCCACCGTCAAGCATGGAGGTGGAAGCATTATGCTTTGGGGGGGTTTCTCTGCTGAGGGGACAGGTCGATTTCATCGCATCAAGGGAAAGATGGATGGGGCTATGTACCGTGAAATCTTCCAGCACGACAATGACCCAAAACATACAGCCAAGGCAACAAAGGAGTCGCTCAAGAAGAAGCACATTAAGGTCATGGAGTGGCCTGGCCAGTCTCTGGACCTTAATCCTATAGAAAATCTGTGGCGGGAGCTGAAGCTTGGAGTTGCTAAGCGACAGCCTCGAAACCTTAAAGATTGAGAGTGGTCCTAAATTCCTCCTGAGATGTGTGCAAACCTGGTAATCAACTACAAGAAACGTCTTACTTCTGTACTTGCCAACAAGGGTTTCTCCACCAAGTACTAACTCATGTTTTGATAGGGGATCAAATACCTATTTCACTCAATGAAATGCAAAATAATTTATATCTTTTATTTAATGTGATTTTCTGGATTTTATTTTTCATATTCTGTCCCTCACTGTTATAATAAACCTACCAAAAATTACCACTAAAATTTAGACCGTTCATTTCTTTGTCAGTGGGAAAACTTAAAAAATCAGTGAGGGATCAAATAATTATTTCCCCCACTGTATATTGCAGTTCGCTTTGTTTTTTGTCTGAGTTCGAGCAGAGTGTCGGTGTTTTAGTTCAGGCTGCTGTAGTCTGCCATGTTTGATCTGCTAACTTCCGTCTTCTCGCGAGATCACAGCATGCTCCCCTGTGGCTGGCCTGAAAAGCATACTATATGGTATAGTGTCGAACGGGGACAAACTGTGGTTTGAGTGCACAGGTGCACTTCTTTGCTCTCTACTCCCCAGTAGTGGAAATACTGGAAAGCAAGCTATTAATAGTTATCAATCTATCAGTGTACATCAGTTCGTTACAAGCTCCAAACAATCGCTTTGTTACTCAGGTGCCTCCTTCTCCTCTTCCCCACTCAGGTCCTGTCCTGGATTCACCCTGAATCTCAGGCCACCATTGTGCGCAGCAGCCAGCCACTAGTAGGGCCCTCAGACCGTCGCTGTAAAGAGGATGAACGCTTCCTACAAACCATCATGGATGCCAATGCCCAGTCACATAAGCTGACTATCTTTGATGCCCGGCAAAGTAGTGTGGCCTTCACCAACAAGGTTTGATCTAGTTCCGGTTGGTGGCCAAACAATTCACAGTGATCATCGAATCCAAATTTTTGAGAAGTGTATTCATGACAGAAATATACAAAAACCTAGTGTGATGATTATATCAAATACATACAAAACATCAAGAGCACTACGCAGGAGAGCAGGTGAAAGTTCACAAAGCAGGGGTTTATTAGAACAAACAGTCCAGGGTCAGGAACGCCAGGATATACATCAGCGAGGGCAAACAAGTCAGGCAAGGAACAGGCAGAGAATCAAAATCTGTAAGACAGGCAGAGGACCAAAAAAATGGGGAATCAACAAGGGAATAAATCAATCAATCAATTAGAGGGGTCACTAGACGGAGCGCTCAGCCTAAGCAAAAAAATCTGGCACAGAACAGAGGAGGTAGACCAGTAATAGTACTGGGTGGCTGAGGAGGAGATGAGCTGCAGGTGAGGGGAAGAGCAGGAAATCTAGGTGACGTTGAGCAAAGGGGAGTGGCCAGATCTGAAATGACAGGAGAGTTACTGACAAGGCTAAAGGCAAAACTAGATTAACTTAACTGAATAGACCAAAAAATGCTGGATCTCAGTGAGGGTTCATGACTATTTTAGATTTTCAGGCCAGTCAGAAAGCCCTTCTTTACTCTTTAATGAAGTCCAATTTGTTCAACTCTTTTTTTTCATCCTATTCTTTGTTCTCTAATCCATCAATCCATCCTCCCTTTGACTCGCATCCCTGTTTTGCTTCCTCCCACCATCTTCTCCTCTGATGGATACCCAAACCCCATTCTCGCTCACACACCTACGCCACCCATCACCACCAGGCCAAGGACGGGGGTTACGAGAGTGAGAGCTTCTACCCTAATGTGGAGCTCAACTTCCTGGAGATCCCCAACATCCATGTCATGAGGGAGTCCTTGAGGAAGCTGAAGGAAGTGGTCTACCCCACAATAGACCAGGCCCACTGGTACTCCGCCATCGACCAGACGCACTGGCTGGAGTACATCCGGGTAGAAAGAGCACCTTTCATTTTAAATAAATTGTTTGTGCACAGTGGAATTTTCTTTGGAGTTTTTTTCTTGAAAATAAATTACGTTTGAGATCTGTTCGGTTTCCACCCAGTTTTGGCACAGCGGCCATACCATCCTGGGTGTCTCCAGACCAAATGCAATTGATCGCCGCAGTCTGTGTCGCTCTCACCACTGACAGAAGTGTAGGATCGTGTAGTGTGAGCACATCGTCTGGGACTCGGCATCAACGCTAGACAGCAAAACACACAAAAATGATCGTGTAGTATTAGGAAATCCTCATTTAGGATTTTGAAATCCAATTCTCAAAGAATTCAAAATTGAAGGGCTGTATAATCTATTTAAATTGATTTAAAAAAAAAAAAAATCTAGCCTTTCACTGAGATAATATACTTATTTCTATTTAGGCACGGGAGTCGGTGTGCACCGTTGTCTGGAGGAGAAATAAAAAAAACCTCAAATTCTCTTAGTTAGGTTTATGTTTTTCATTTTCCATACAAGCAAGAAACTAAGGAAACAAGATAAATCAAAATCTTTATAGAACGGCACCGAAGTCCGATGTGCACACAGAGGAGCGCAGATCACGGGCACCACGATGGCGTACTTCCAGTGATCTGCGCTCTGCCGTGCTGCTCCCTTTGCCCAGAGCGGCAAAATGCCCAGAACCAGAGCTGAGGGTCCATGTCTTGTTCTTTTTTTCTTTTGAGCACCTGCACCTTTTTATGTCTCTGCACGGGACTGTAGATGGGGAAGTGAGATCCAATCACCAGTGGTTACTCAACAGCTCTGAGCAGAGAGGGGGAGAGCCTCTGCCCCCTCTCCTTCTCTCTCTCGCTCCCTCTCTCTCTCTTTCTGCTCTAGTTTCAGAACACGGTAAACTGCACTTACACCATTTCAATGCTCTGATTTTTCCTGGCGGATAATTTTTATTATTATTTTTTTAATCGTCTGTCATCAATGTCAATCGCGATTGATGGCACTGATAGACTAATTAATCGTAAATCTGCCTGAGCTTAGTTAAGTGACCATTGAAAGTGGCCCAGTGGCCTAAAAAAGTTCTGCACCTGGAATACTGTCCTGAAAAGCCATTTCCAGTTGGTTTTATAACCAACTATTTACACAAATCTGTTGATATTAACCCCTGAAATATAATATAAGTTCATATACTCACCCTCTGTTTCACAAGCTTCTGCTGGCAGGAGCAGTGAGGATTGCCGACAAATTGGAGTCCGGGAAGACTTCTGTGGTTGTACGCTGCAGTGATGGCTGGGACCGCACTGCTCAGCTCAGCTCCCTCGCCATGCTGATGCTGGACAGCTACTATCGCACCCTCCGAGGATTCCAGGTGGGATGGAAGATTTTGTCAAACATTTGACTGTTTATGTACCTTGATTTAAAAAATGAACACACTTTTCTCAGAAACGTCAGTGCTCACTGTGTAGAACAACGATGTTCTCCATTGAGAAATGTTCTTACTTTGTGCGCAAAAGAGCTGGATACACAAAGGCAGTCCGGATTCATGACGTGTGAATATCGGCTTCATTTGTTACTAAACACGTGTGAATGTTGAACCAGAACCATTATAAATTGACAGATAAACCATAAGAAATCTACTGAGATTGTCTACGGTTTGCAAGAGTTTTGCGCTGGAAGGAAGCCAATGGAGGATTCTGACATGGCGGTCTCGTGCGGCATGGTTGGTCCAGTGATAAAGTTGCAGTTCCAGGTTATTTAATATATAATAATAGAAAAAAGACCAATAATTAAAGAAGGGCTTCTCATGCCAGTGGAAACCAGGTGATCAGCCATTGACTTGGCTTCCGGGTTCCGTTGTATTTAGTCCGTAAGCATTCTATGATTTCACTTTACCAGTCCATCAAAATCTGTTTCTGAACAAATTTGAGATGAGAAATAAGCAGTCCAGTTGCTGAATCTTCACTCATATTACATCTATAAGGCCTAATTTAAAAGTTTGTTCCGACTTTTGTTGCTTCTGAACAGCTTGTTTCCCCACGTTTTCTGAAATAGACAACTCACAAAAAACTGACTGGGTTGTCTTATTCCACAGTTTGTGTGTTATTAGGCCCATCAAAGACCAAAATGTATGTGCACAAGCACTGAAAAAGTGAGTTTTTCATAATAGGTTCCCTTTAATGAACTACACTTACAACTGAATTAATTTAAGGATCCTAGACTTAAACATATAGAAACACACACACACGATTGTGTGTGGGTTCGAGGCAGTTCTAAAGATATAGGAACAAATTCAAGTACGAACATGTTGAATCCCATATTTGTGCTTAAACCGTGCGTACGCAGGATTTTAGCACAATTCTGTGCAACGCACTGTTCATGAATGAGGCCCTTTATTCTGCTGATATCAGCGTACTTGACTTAGTCTGTCCAGAGTCATGATGTGTCTCTCTTTTTTTTCCAGGTTCTGGTGGAAAAGGAGTGGATCAGCTTTGGACACAAGTTCGCTTCTGTGAGGAAAAAGGGGGTTTGGGGTTTTGCGTTATGTGGTCCGGGCATTTTCGTGACAACTGATATTCTCTCAATGCCAGCGCGTGGGTCACGGAGATGAGAACCACGCCAACTCGGAGCGCTCTCCCCTCTTCACCCAGTTCATAGACTGCGTGTGGCAGATGACACAGCAGGTAGGGCGCTTTGCGAATGCTCGACCAATCAGAACCACTGCGTGTTGTCAATTATCATGTTCGCTACGGATGTCTTTTTGAGACGTGCCAAATGGAAATAATTTTGTTGAACTAAGTATAATTCAATATCTCATTATGTGCCCTTATCTCACAATGTGAACATAGTATAAGACTGAAATGATAATGCACATGATGTTTGCTCTTGCTTGTAGTTTCCTGCGGCCTTTGAGTTCAATGAACTGTTCCTCATTACTGTACTGGACCACCTGTATAGCTGCCTCTTTGGTACATTCCTCTATAACAGTGAACAGGAGAGGATAGCCAAGGTATGTACTATTTCTCTGATTTTGTTTTTTTGTTTTTTTGTGATCTGATTAAATGGTCTGGATCATGATCTGTGATGGCTTGAAATGTAAACCATGCTGTCAAATGAAGCCCAATCCCTGCCGTCAGAGAAATAAAAGAGACAGAGATGAGTAACAGGTTAGTTAGTTTGTTTGGAATTAAGAGTAAAAAGTTTAGGGTTGGTAGGTTTTTTTGGGGTTTTTTTTGAAAGCCTCTGTCAATCAATTATCTGTAAAAGTATCTGGAATTCCTGCTTTGTGATGATGAATTTCTATATGAGCCTTTGTCCCTCCCTCCCCGTCTCTGTCCCAGTTTCCCTCTTTAACCTCTTAACCTCTGTCCTGAATCTCTTTTAGGACGTGCAAACCAAAACAGTGTCGCTTTGGTCCTATGTCAACAGGTGAGACAGAGCAATTTGCGATTATCCGGCAGTTAGTTCCATAGTTCCCTTGCCGCGATCGAGGCGTTCCTAGGGTGACCAAACGTGCCCCACATATCTAGACAACGTCCCAACGACCCACTTTGCGATGCCCACCGGGGGAAATTGTGAGACACCACAGAGGAAAGAAAAGGAAACGCAGTTACAAGAGAGTTTTTTGCGTTTGTTTTATGACAGGATGCGACATAGCACATGTGAGGCTCATGTGAAACACGTGGCTCAAAAAGGGCAAAGCATAGAGATGTTACAAGCTATAAGGGGCAGAATGGAAACGTTTGTTTGTCTAAGTTAGATGGACATTATATCAAAAAGTTAAGACTGCCTCTCAGCATTGGTAATATGTCCCACACCAACATACTTTTTGTCCCACAATTGGTTTATTGGCATCTGGTCACCCTTGGCATTCCATCAGAGCTGATATTCAGTTTGTCTTGAAAGGCTTTGAAAAGCAAACCAGGGGTGGGGAAAATTCAGATTTAAGGAGGAAAAGAATATTTTGCAGCGGAGGTGCAGTGCTTTCTTTTATTCTGAGCCTTTTCCATTTCACCTGATATTGACAGGCTCGAAAAGCAGCATTCCATTTTAAGAGCAATTTTATTACATTTTTAATTATCTGGTCGAATCCCTGAAATACTTACCTCACTCGGATCCTGATCTCAAATATGCACCGCATCAGTTTTGTAATATCTCAGGGGGGTCACGTACAGGAAAGGGACAGGTCTGCGTTCCGATCTTATCTTTCTCTCACAAATTTCTCGGAACCAGTTGGGTTCGCGTCCAAATTTTGCGACCCGTGGAGACCTCTACTGTGACCGGTCAGGTTGCCTTGCAAAGTTTTGATGAAACAAAACACTAGTCGACTTTTTAAGTGGGCGTCTCAAACTTTTGAGGTTGACATGATGACTTGAAGTAACAGCGTGAAGTGATTAGTTCATTTGACAAAGCACATAGATTTGCTTGTAGTTGTTGACTGATACTGAACCAACCTGCTTAACCTGCATGTCTTAATGAATAGCTGTCTGCGTTCCTTTTCCATTGGCTCACCAGCCAGCCAGAAGACTTCACCAACCCATTTTATGTGGACTATGAGCATCATGTGCTGTACCCCCTTGCCTCCACAAGACACCTGGAGCTCTGGACCAGCTACTACGCCCGTTGGAACCCTCGCATGCGGCCTCAGGTAAGGCCAGGCAGTGCAGCACAAGGCTGCACTGTTATTTCCATTTTGTGGGGTTCAGTTTTTGGTGATGCGCCATGAAGAAATTCCAATAACAACGATTATAAATCGAAAGGCAAATCTTTATTCAAATGAGAAGTGTGTCTCTAGACACTGCAGTCAAAAACGCTCTCAAGCTGTATGTTGAAGGTGCGGTTACATGTTGATATCACTGGCCATATCCTTACATGCTCAATGATAAAAGTTAGAATTCAACCAAAATAATTAATCTGAAAGAAAATAATTTCACAAGATATATCATATCACATATCTACTAGGGCTGCCCCCAAATTGTTCAGCAAACGTTAGTCGACAAAAAGAGTCTTAGTCCAGGTAAATTCACAAAATCTTCAGTCCCCTTGCTGGTTGTTTCTACACATTCAGAATAGTGATGTTCCTAACGACTAATTTCCCTGACGTTAAATGGAAATTTAAACTTAAACGTATTGACTAGTCTAAGTCGTATCTTAAATCGTGTTTTAAATGCCCCAACTGACCAGACTGCGACGGGCCGGTGGTGCGCCCGAGCCCCAGGGGGCCGGTGGTGCGCCCGAGCCCCAGGGGGTCGGGGACCGGAAAGGCGCAGCGAGTATGCGGTTTCATAAACAAATTATCATCAATTTCTGATGATTAATGGACTAATGGCTTGAACTGCCTCAAGTTTGTTTCATGCAATCACCATGACACTTGGGTAACGTGTTCAGATCATCAGTTGGAACAGTCACATTACCAAATTTCAGGACTTTCTCTTGGTGTAAATATCATAATGCTGTGGACACTTATATTTATTTAATTTAATTTTTATCCTATAGATGGCAATAGTCGACTAGGAAAATCTTATGTCGGTGCAGCCCTAATCTACATAATCATAATCAAAAGACAAATATAAATATAGTCACAAGCGGCCATTATTGTGCTGCAAGCCCATAAAAGCCAGGTCTAGCTTGCATCAATAAAGTATATAAAGCGTGGAACAGAGTCCTAAAGTGTACCAAGATTTGAGATGACTGGAGAAAAGATCAGAGTGATCAGTAGAATACTGCCATCTGTAGGACAAATATTAACAGAAAGTCCTGAAATTTGGTAACCTTTGGATGGATTCACACCAAACTTGGTGTGAATGTTCCAATTGGTGGTCTGAACATGTTACCCAAGTGTCATGATGATTGCATTAAACAAACTTGAGTCATAAGCCATTATGTAATTGGCCACATGTAAATACACCTAGGTCACTCTAGTATGTACCGATAACAACCAAAATACATGTTTCGACTAATTCTCTAATAATGCAATCAATCATTAACTTTATTTGTCCCCAGTGGGGCAATTTGTTATGCAGCAGTGGGACACATACATTTAGCACACATAAAACACAGGGCACATATTTACTAAATGAACACTAAGACCAAAAAGCATAAATACACAGTAAAAATACTCGGGTTAGGGTTAAAGATAAAGAAAAATACAGTAAGTTAAATTATGCAAATAACTACCTTTTACTTCTAGAGTTTAGGAGGGAGATGGTGGAGGGTATAAAGAATTCTTGGATTGGTTTTAGCTAGTGGAAGTCTAAGGATGGTACCAGATGGCAGAAACTGAAACTTGATGTAAAGGATGGGAACAATCAGACAGGATGGATTCTGCTTTCTTATACAGCTGTTGTAAAGATCCTGCAGAGTTTCCTGTGCAGGGCCAGTTATTTTTCTGCAGGCATTGACCACCTTATTGAGAAAGTGTGCACAGACACAATAAAAGATCGATAAAACATTGTCATTTGGGTCCTGTCAACCTGGAACTTAGAGAAGAGACAAAAGAGACGCTGCTGGCTTTTCTTGTACACCATGTCAGTATTACTCTCAAATGTCAGTTTATTGTCTAGTATACTTCCCAAATACTTGTAGGACTCCACTATTTCAGGCTCCTCCTCTTTGTTTATCTCTGTGTCGGAACCAGGGAGTTCCTTCTAGAAATGGAGGCCTGGTTTATGGTAATTAGCAGTTTCGAGCACGTGCCTGTCAATTTAGAATGGTTCAGCTTCATCAACATCCGCATGTGTTTAAGAGCAAATGTGGCCGATACACACGTCATGAGTCCGGTGCTGACTTTGCGTATCCAGCTCTTTTGTATCCCTTTTGTATCGTATCCCTTGCTCTTACAGATGCCGGTGCACCAGACCTTGAAGGAGCTGCTGTGTCTCAGAACGGAGCTCCAGAGGAAGGTGGAGGAGTTGCAGAGAGAGGCCTCATCATCCCTCTCACTGTCTTCCTCTTCAGAACGCACCTCCTCGCCCTCGCACCAAGGAGGAACCCCCCTCCACAGTGCCGTCTGACGCACGTCTCAGTGCTGTGGCAAAAAGCCACAAACTAAACAAGTAACTCTTTGCCCCTTACCTGTGCACTGTGTGGTCATTATTTCACTGTCATGCTTTTTTGTATTGTTGATTATTAGGTTTTCATTTCTTTATTTCTTTTGTTTTGTTTTTATGGAGAGAAATGTATACACTTAATGAGAGATAAAGAATTTGAATATTTCCTACTTCCTTAAAGTGTAAATATGAATATATGTTAATATATTTCTACCTGCTAAAATGTTGATTTTGTCATAAGGGAGCCCTGTGCTAGTATAATGTCAATTGATTTCATTCATCTTTTGGCATTGTCAGAATAAGAATCTGAATTGGATGAATTGCAATCTAACTAGTTCACCAATGGCTTTCCTTTCGGTCACCGGTTTATAAACAAATTTTAGTTTTATCTTAGAATAATGAGACTAGGTTCTGGATTCATATTAAACAATACATTGTATCTGTCGGGGGCCACTTTGAATAATCATGAAAAAAGGGGAGGGTCTTAAAATAGTTTTTGCTTGGAATAGTTTCGGCAGCTAATAAATTAATCCAAATAGAGCCTTTGCTACCTTGGGATTCCTAAAATACTGCAAATTTAGGTGACTTATTCCTTTTTCCTTGCTTTTATTCTTATTCCTTATCGCTTTTTTTGCTGTCTTGCCTTTTTTTGCTCTCTACTGATTTTTTTTACTCACATCGTATTTGTAACACATCAACTTCTGGACTGTGCACTATAAGGTTGAAATGATTTCTAAATACCTATTCACATCCACGTTTCTTAACCCCTGGCCATTGTTTCCCTCTCAAAATTTCTCCAAACAGAAAATGGGGGCATGGTTAGAAATTGAACGTCACACATCCGCAATACCAGGCTACAAGCCAATGTCATTAGTGGAGAGCAAAAGTGAATATATATATATATATATATTTTTTTTTTTATCATTAATTTCCTCTTTAATTTTACCTGTATCTGCACCGGGAATTATTACGATTCTGTGTGAAATAGTCCTAACAGTAGCATGATGCATTATGTCTCAAGTTTTTGCCTGGATTTTTTGCATGTGGATTCATATGTTTTACCAGAGAACTACGCTGTTGCTCACATTGGGTTATTTTATTTTATTTTTTTATTTTATGGGGGTTATTTTTAACACAACATAAATATCTCAGATAAACTTTAAAAAGCCAAACTGCAGATCAGTCACAAATCTGACTGCCACCGGACTGGCAGTTATTATATTTAACCTAAATTTGATTCCATTTAGCTAAATTATTTATTTATTACATCATTTATGAATGTTTTTCATTTTTTTAGCTATGGGATGTCATTTTGTATTTTTTATGCTTGTGAATCTTGGTGTTAACTACCTGTGTAAATGCCATTTTTCTGCATATTGTGAGGTACAAGCAAATGCGAACTTAAGAATTAAAGAATGAATCCAGAAGTTTACTAAATACTTTTTTGCCCCACTGTGTGTGTGTGTGTGTGTGTGTGTGTGTGTGTGTGTGTGTGTGTGTGTGTGTGTGTGTGTGTGTGTGTGTGTGTGTGTGTGTGTGTGTGTGTGTGTGTGTGTGTGTGTGTGTGTGTGTGTGTGTGTGTGTGTACAGTGGGGCAAAAAAGTATTTAGTCAGCCACCAAT
>NC_137209.1:2092500-2147500 GCF_960531495.2 Zeus faber
TCACAGGGACTTGCTTTACCATTCTAATGTCCACTGGTTAAGTTTGGGGAAAGTATGTCAACGAGTGTGGGAGCTCAAACAGAAGATTCTCATTTTTGGAGCTACTTGAGAACGCTGACAAGTTTCCTGAGCTGAGTGACACAGATTGGATTTGTGATTTAGCTTTTGCTGTGGACATACTGACACACATGAATGAGCTGAACATGAAGCTACAAGGGAAAGACCAGTTTGTGCATGAAATGCATACAAACGTCAGAGCCTTCAAAACCAAGCTAGCTTTACTTTCAAAGCAAATGTCAAACAAGTCATCCGCTCATTTCCCCACACTGGCTACGTTGAAAGAGGCCCCACGACATGTGAAAAAATACAGGAAATCACTGGATGACCTGCATGAAGAATTCTGCCGTCGGTTCTCTGATTTTGGAAAAATTGACAAGTCACTTCAGCTGGTGTCATGTCCCTTTTCACAAGACCCTGAAACTGGAACTGATTGATCTCCAATGTGACACCGTCTTAAAGGAGAAGTTCAACTCTCTAAAACTGGATGAGTTTTATGCTTCATTAAGCGCAGCCAAATTTCCAAACATCCAGAAGATGGCACAGAGGATGCTGGTGTTGTTTGGCTCTACGTATGTGTGTGAACAGACTTTTTGTGTGATGAACACCAACAAAGCACCCCACAGATCCCAGTTGAGTCATGAACACCTCAGATCTGTTCTGAGAATTGCCAAAACAAAACTAACACCAGACTCCGATGCACTGGCAAAAATGGGTGATCAACAACATTGTTCCCACTAAAAGGTAAGTGTATTAACACTGTAATGCTTTTTTTCTGTTTATGTATGATATGTATGCATCTTGTGCTGACCCGGCCCGTCTGTCAAATTTTAAAAGTCAATGTGGCCCCCGAGCCAAAAAGTTTGCCCACCCCTGGACTAGACACACCTGCCCACACTGTAACACCACCACAACCAAAGGCTCGTCTGGTGACAACAGTGGCTGATGCATAGCGCTCTCCTTGACGTCTCCAACATCGTTGGCAGCCATCATTTCTGCTCAACTTGAATCTACTTTCATCAGAAAACAGCACTGAGGCCCACTGGTCCCTCGTCCAGTGTAAATACTCCCTGGCCCGTGCAAGACAATGATGCCTGTGCCTGGTGGTGTGGTCAGGTACCCTTGCAGGTCGTCTAGCACGTAGACCACGCTGATGTAAACAGTTTTGAATGGTCTGACGTGACACTTGGGTGCCTCTCACCTCCCTTAAATGTGCCTGGGGTTGAGTGGTATTCATCATCCGGTTGCGCAGGGCACTGTTCACAATGAAGCGCTCATCAGTGTGGGATGTGGCCAAAGGACGTCCACTTCTATGCCTTTCTGTGACTCTTCCAGTCTCTCTGTATCTCTGTTGCAAGCTGCTGATGACACTCTGTGACACTCTAAGCTCAGTGGCCACTTCCCTCTGAGAACATCCTGTTTGAAGCCTCGCAATGGCGAGGTACTGTTGATCAGTTGTTAGGTGTCATCTTGGTCTCATGATGTGAACAGCATGATAAAGAGGACTGTTTAAACACCAATTCTAATTGAACCAGGAAATGTATTGGTCGATTCATGGATCAAACACCTGTTGTGAATTTTGCCATTCAGCTCCTTGTTAGAGAACAAGTTGTGCAAAAAGTACTGAACATTGAACAGTTGGACATGTGCATTCAAAAGTTTAGAGAAGGTCAAATTAAGTTCACCTGTAAAGGTTATAGTGCATTTTAGGTTCATCCTGAAATTTCACCCGAAATCAGAATATCCCTAACTTTTTGTGAGTAGTGTATATGTATGTATATATATATGTATATTTATATATATATATCTATACATGTATGAATATGTAGATATTTATGTATATATATATATATATGTATTTATATATGTGTATATATGTATCTGTCTATGTGTATATATGTATGTATATATATGTATGTATGTATGTATATATGTATGTGTGTGTATATATATATGGATGGATGTGTATGTATGTATGTATGAATGTATGTATATATATTTATATATGTATATTTATATATCTATATATGTATATATGTGTATATATGTATGTATATATATATGTATATATGTATATATGTGTATATATATGTATATATACGGATGTATATATGTGTATATATATATATATATACATATATACATACATATATGTGTATATATATTTATGTATGTGTATATATATATATTTATATATATATAGGTATGTATGTATGTACTGTATGTATATATATTTATGTATGTATGTATGTATATATATATATATATATATGTATGTGTATATATATATGTATATATATATATATGTATGTATGTATGTGTGTATATATATAAATGTATGTATATATATCTGCTGTATATATAGTGTATATATAGCTGATTAGGGTGTGACACTATGACTTTCCAATTTTGTACTTTTTCACAATATTGTAATTTTCTGAGACACTGAATTTTGGGTTTTCATAATTTATAGCCACAATCATCAAAATTTCAAGAAATAAAGGCTTGAAATATTTCACTCTGTGTAATGAATCTATTTAATATATGGGTTTCACTTTCTGAAATGGGTGACAAAAGATATTGAACTTTTTCACGATATTCTAATTTTATGAGATGTGTATATATATACACTGTGTGTGTGTATTGTATATAATTATAGTGAATATAATTTTTTTTTATTTTATTTTTTTTACTAATTGTGGTTCAAATATGCCAAGTTCAACAATAATAATAATAATTGTCCAGGACTCTGAGGCATGGTACGCATGGCCTGAGGCAGTTCTAAAATGTCTTCTTAAGGAGGAATAAATTCAAGAACGAACTTGAGGAATCTTGAATTTTTGCTTGAACAGTGTGTATGCAGGACACAAATCTGTGTGGCACACTTCATGGATAAGGCCCATTGTGGTGAAAGCAGGATATGCTGTCGGCTTCTGTCAGAGTTTAAATAAACTGCTTGGACTGATTTTGGTCGGGTTGAGATGAATGAGGGTCAAGTCCATTGCTTGTATGTGGGAAACCATTATGCACTTAGGAAGGATGTAGCAAGAGACGAAACCTCCGTTTGGACAAAAAGAGATCAACAAGGCCGAATGATAGGTAAAGGAATTGTAATTCATCTTTTCTGTTGAGTGTGAATGTATGATCCCTCAGATCTGATATGGGGGGGGGGGGGGGGGGGCGCTGCCTACTAATGATTATACTGTAAACTCAGTATCCTCCCTATAGGATACAATTCACAAAAGCAAAATGTATGAGCTGAGATTCAATTAACTTTGCAAATGGAAAGGAACAGTTTGGACTACACCACACTCCTAATCCCAATCCAGGGAATGATGAAGCAAAGAATTCCAGTTAAAGTTTAAGACTATTAGTGACTGACGGACCCACTGGCTTTTGTGGTTCAAGAGCTAGCGGAATGCCTGCATTGTAGCCTGTATGGTGTCTATCCTTCAGCATGAGGATGTTATTTACTCTTCTTCACACTCATACACACTCACGACCTTAGGAATCTCACAAGTCAATGCTACAACTTAGTATTTCTGCGACAGGCAAAAAGGCTGGTATTAAATTCAGGAAACAATTACATTCATTGCACACAATAATTACAAACATTAATTCATATTGTGTGATACTGTGCGTGCAAACAACTATTGTAAATGATACAAAATGGCAGAAAAAGGCATCAGAAATTACCGCCAAAGACCAGAGCTTAAAAAAAAAATTGATGGTTCAGCCAAACGTTGTGTGTCGCTGTATGTCAGTGAAGACAGTTCCAGTCAACTCAGAACTGATGAGCTGAGATGGCATCACGTTTAGTCTTCAATGGGGGTGGTTTGCATGTAGCTTGTGTTTCAGTAGACATCTCACAGCTCACAGTGGTGGAAGGCATCATGGAGTCAAGCCATCGGTCGCAGCATAAAGTACAGTCAGATTGGCATCAATTGCAGATTGTAATCAATTGATATTTCAAATTTATCCTATTCATACAAAATTATATGCTTAAGACAGGCAGGACCACAGAACACACATACACAGACGACTACAATATTCTAATATGTACTGATACAATTCATCAGGCTATTTTCACAACCACGTTATTACTATTGTCTATAACCTTCTGTGTAAACAGTGTAGCATTTGTGTTATCATATATTTATTTTCCTGATATACCATATCTGGCAATGGAATTAGAATTCACAACACATAAAGTGCAAACAAAATTATGATATAGTTGTAGTTTGAGTACTGTACTGTACAGCAGTAGTGGTGGTAGTAATGCAAAATCATGAAAAATATTAACAGTGTCCGTCTTTGATCGGTTGCTTCCAGGTGGGGGGAAAAGTTTCCCCCAAACAAAGACATTGTTGGAACAGATTATTGGAACTCGGAAATAGGTCATTCCGGGCAGGCAGTCTCCACTTCGGTTCAAAAAAGAAGAAAAACAGTGCAAGACAAGAAAAATAAAGTGAAATAAAAATACCATACCCTATTTCCTTAAATTTAAACTGGTAATCAAATAAAAACCAGGCCTCTTATAAATGCCAGGGGTGTGGTCTACACAAACAAATAAAAGCCTGCCTCAAATACAGACCGGGGAAAAATTGATCGGAGCTGCGGAGCTACGCATGGAAACAGCTCCGCAGCTCCATCAGAGTGATCGTATCTGCAAACAAAGCAAATAAGACAGTCAATTGGTTTTTATTGTAGATATATTTAATTAACTCTGTTTCCTTGCTTCTTGGGGCAAATGCCCCGCTCTCGCTCTCCAGAGGAAATGTACTGCTGCGTTCAAGAGAAACTCCGAAATCTGTAATTCCCCAGTCGGCTCCCACCACCAGTGTGACTTTTAGGGTAGCTACGAGCTCTCTCTTTTTTCCACTCTACACGTGTTTGCATGGCATGACACCCAGACGGAAGTTTGATTTAAAATTCATACTAAAATGATGTACACATATCACAAATAACATACTGTATATCTATCAAAAAAAGTTAGCACTTGTACGATGCTAACGAGTGAGCCCAATATGGGCAGGTGGCAGTTACGCTAAAGCAACACAACGTAAGATACAAATATATAACAAACATATAACATAACACACATATAATGAACATAACATATTGTGGAATAGTTTGGATTGATTTAGATCGCTTTCAAATAAAAACACATGCAAAGTCTGTTATCACGGCCAACACAGGCTTCCTTTGCACTTTTACTATGAGGATGCTGAATGTAGTGTTAATCTAGTCTTCAGTGCAGTTAAGTTAGTCCCAATTGTCTACTCTACAGATTTTCTTCAGTAAATCATATTTCTACTTCATGTTTCTGCTATCGGATGTTTTTTTAAATGATTGTTATGTGTTGCATGTCTCAAATACTGGTTCGGCCACCTCTTCTTGGCTTTTTTCCACTGAGCATGCTTATGGATTTCAGTGGACTGTCTTATCTGTCTTTGATACGTGTTCTGCTCCGAAAGGACAGGCTTTCTCAGACAACGATTGGTTCATTGTCTCATTTAATAGTCAGCACACATTTGAAGCCAATGGCCGATGGCTTTGCCATTTTCCCGATGATAGCTAACATTTTGTTTTTTTATATCGTCTCGATTGATCATTTTCTTGTAAATAATCCACCATCCGGGAAATCTAGTATCTGATCTGAAATCTGTTTGCCACCATATCGTAACTTAATTATAAATATAATTGCAATTTTTTTTTGGGGGGGGGGGGGGGCAGTTCCTTTCATATTTGTTTTATAATCAATTCATTAGTAATGGTGGACCAACATTTTCCATGTGAATTGACAATAATTCTACTTGAAGTAATATTCAGTGATTAAGACTCTTCTATGACTCTGATACAATGTCTTAAATAAACCCTTTGGAGAATAAAATTGAAGACATCATCCGCTTCACCATCCATCACCCAATTCATGTGACATCTTTGGTATTGCACAATTAATTTTGGTTAATTTGTTAATTAAGGAAAAAATCTGAGCAAGGCAACTAAACATACAGAGGCAAACAAACATAGTCAACAAAGGGTAGAAAAGTGTGAAAACACCAGACAGAAATGGACAACAATGGGGGATGTAAGGGCAGTTGGGTACAGAATTTCAGAATGCTATTAAAGATTTCTTCTGATATGACACTCACATATGCTCCGTTAAAAGTGTTTTCCAAAAGCCTGCTTTCTTTGTCACTGATAAACCCACATCTTTGAAGTGTGGGCAAGACCGAGGATAATTGTAACACATTTCGTATCATCACCTATAACTTAAAGAGCTTTGGTTTAAGATCTGGCAAATATTTCATTTCAATCATATTAACTCTATATAATTAACAGGCTTAACAAACTTATGTCAAATACAAGGGGTTCCATTGTTACAATCTACACCAAGTGAGCTGTTTAAAAAACAATTTTCCTGATCAATATGTGATCAATATCTGACAGTCAGATCCTGGATCTGAATAGCAGATTCGCCGTTCTTTAAAGGACAGCAATGCGGTCTTAATTATTTGCCGCCGTGTTTTCAGCACCTCCCTCCACTCGTAGAAAGATTTTGATTCAAAGAGCAAGTCAAAAGCGGTGGGTTGTAAATTGTTCCCCGCTGTAACTACTAGTAACTTTTAAAAAGTGACTCCTTTTTCCTATGGATTAAATGTTAAAACGGCTTCTCGTAAAAATGAGTCTGTGTAAACTTTTGTTAATTCTTTTTCCAACTTGTAAGAAAAAACAAATATTTTTACGTCCAAGTAATAGGGGGCATAAAAAAGAATAAATGGTACAAAATAAATAATTTCTATAAAATAAATACTCAAAATTATACTGAAAAATATTGAAATATTTCCTACAGTTTTACATCCCATTTAACTTTTTTCCTTAATTTCCAGTCATCAACTAGTCATAAACACGATGCTAGTAGGATTCAAGGTCACATATTATACTCCTTTTCAACAAGTTAATATAGACTCACTGAGCATTTAATTAGGAACACTATACTTATACTGGATATGGCCTCCCGCTTTCAAAACAGCCTCAATTCCCCTTGGCATGGATTCAACAAGATTCCTGGTCTATGTTGACATGATTGCATCATCTGCATTCCTGTAGATTCGTCAGCTTCACATTCATGCTACGAACCTCCCGTTCTATCACATCCCAAAGGGGTTCTATTGTATTCAGATCCGGTGACTGGGAAGGCCACTGAAGAACATTGAAGTCATTGTCATATTCATGAAACCAGTTTGAGACATTGGCTATTAGAAGATGGGTAAATTGTGTCCATGATGGAATACACATAGCCAGCAACAATACTCAAATAGGCTGTGGCATTCAAGCAATGATTGATTGGTATTAACTGGCCCAAAGTGTGCCAAGAAATAATTTACCACACCCTTTATACCACTGCCACCAGCCTGGACTGTTGACACAAGGCAGGTTGGGCCCATGGATTCATGCTGTTGGAAATTCTGACCATATCACCTATGTGCCTCAGCACACAGACCAGGCTACATTTTTCCAATGTTCAAGTGTCTATTTTAGTGAGCCTGTGCCCACTCCAGCCTCAGCTTTCTGTTCCTGGCTGACAGAAGTGGAACTGGTCTTCTGTTGTTGTAGCCTATCTGCCTCAAGGTTCAACATGTTATGCATTCTGAGATGTTTTTCTGCTCACCAAAAATGTGCAGAGTGTGAGTTGAGTTAGGTTACAATCTGAGTTACTGTAGCCTTTCTGTCAGCTTGAACTGGTCCAGCTCTCTCATCGGCAAGGCATTTCCTTCCACAGAACTGCTGCTCGCTGGATGCTTTTTTTTGTTTGTTTTTTGCACCATTCTGAGTAAATTCCAGAGACTCCAGAGCTACAGAAATACTCAAACTAGCCTGTTTTGAACCAATCACATTTGTTCCTATTCTGATGGTTTAATGTGAACATTAAGTGAAGCTGCTGACCTGTATCTACATGATAAGTAGGTGTACAGGTGTTCCTAAGAAAGTGCTCAGTGAGCGTAGGTCTCTGAGGTCCCCAAGACATGTCTTTGAAGATTTTTGCTGAATATACCACTCAGATTATGCATTCTAACCATCCTAGCATGCCTCCACACCCCTCTGTTTCAGTTATTTTCCCGACAGCTGCCACGCCCCACTCCACAATATGCATTGCTCCCTGCATTACCCTTGAGTTCTTATTTTATTTTATTTTATTTTATTCTATAGCATTGGACTTACTGCATTACGTTTTAGGAATCATTTAGTTGGTCAAGTAGAAATTCTTAGGTAGCTACTGTGTTCAGTCTAGGACATATTGTGTGTAATCACCAGGTGCGTTGCATTGACATTTCACCTCATATATGTATGAAAGTATGTATATGAATGTGATGAATAAACCTCTTGAATCTTGAATCTTGAATATTTAAGAGTGTTGATAAAATGGTGTTCATCTTACAGACATTCAAATTTATACCATAAACGTTATTGTGGATCCTGCAGCAAGAAACAACAGTAAAAAAAATTCCAAAAAAATAACATATAGTATATGTATTAACTCAGCTATAAGCGATAGCTAGTGCTGAACGGCAAAACACAACACAATTATTTTTTAAATACTTACATTTACCTCGTCTGCAGTTTTTGTCCGAGACTATGGATGGATATACTCAGATGGGGGAGCAGTACAATTCTAATGAGCCCCCACTTGACGTAGGAGGGGGAGGCAAATCTGAATGCATTATGCATTGAATCCCATGATTTCTGACCTAGGCAGCCCACAAAAAACTGACTGGGTTGCCTTATTTCAGAGTTTGTGTGATGGTAGGCCTATCAGAGAGCCAAATCTAACTTTTAAGTAAGTTCAAGTTTTTTTTTTTTTTTAACAATTAAACAATGAAATAATCCTCCCTTTAATGAAAAAAAACAGACCTTTTTCCATTTTGTTACTCAATGTTTAAAAAAAAATAAAAAAATGAGGGACAAAAAAATACACAGACAAGCATGCCTCTGAACAGCGTGTGTGTGTGTGTGTGTGTGTGTGTGCTTGCATGCGTGCGTACGTGCATGCGTGTGTGTGTGTGTGTGTGTGTGTGTGTGTGTGTGTGTGTGTGTGTGTGTGTGTGTGTGTGTGTGTGTGTGTGTGTGTGTGTGTGTGTGTGTGTGAGACGTTATACAGGGTTCTCTTCATTGGGGGGCTCCAGCAGAGTCTGTTGAACTATAGAGAAACACAATAATAAACATTTTACTTTGATTAGCTTCATTGGCAGAAAACAGTGTCAAGAAAAAAAACATTTCTCCCCGTCTGATTTTCTGCAGTTTTGCATAATTAAAGTCACCATGAATTATTGTATTGTATTTCGAATTGTAATCGTAATCGTATTGCCATTCCAACCAATGCCAGACAACCATAGGAACTACAACTACATTGTCAAACATGTCTCTTCCTCCATAACCTGATATTTAACTCAGACCTCTCGCTCACTCTCACCCTTCTCAGGGTTTGCTGGGCCCCACAATGTTACCTAGTGGCAGTAGTGACTGGGTTACCTCCTAGAATGACACATGATTGAGTTTTCTCAGTCATGGTATATTAATGCTCTTTAACTCTGACATTTGAATCATCACAAAAATATCATCAAACTTTTATTTTGAAAATGAAAGGCTGTACAATGTGTAGGTTACCTGTAGGGCTTCCTAACTCTTTGAAGGGCAACTTGCAGGTTGGCATACCCAGTGAATTAATGTGTGGGGTTAGGTTGATCTAAAAAATAATTTATGTCGTTTTTTTTTGTTTTCTTTTTAGAATTACAGCTGGACAATTTTTTGTAATGCAATTAGCCACGCCCACCTAAAGATCTGACATTACCCACAAACTTCAACATGACATCACATGGGGAAGACGGGACAGAGCTAGCGATACAGTGAATGGCAACTTGGCAAGTAGAAGAGATGCAAGAGATGCTCAGTGTGTTTTTTATTTTAGATTTCGATTTATTTCCCAGTTCCCTTCTTGTATGAAATGAAAAACATAAACACAACTAAGACTCTTTAACTTTACTATGGTTTGTGTAAATACTCCTTACTTAGAAATAATAAATCATGCACTTCTGTAACGGGAGACTTTCAGTGCCTGCCCCCTCCACTTCTCAGGTATTTCTGCAGGCACTGCCAACCCATGGCCTCAGCAGTGTTGTAAGGGTGCAGACCCTGAAGGGGTAGAACCCTATTGTTTTCTTTGCACTATATTCTTCTTCTTCTTTGTTGATTTATGCCATGTCTCAAATTATCAGGGCTGGAATGAGCTAGAAAGATGAAACTTGGAATAACAAGAAATAGCTTGGAATAACTCGAAATAGCTTGGAATAACTGGAAATGATGTGCAAATTCTTCCCAAGAAAAATAGGCCCAATCTGCCTGATGGTGGCGCTGTAATTAAGGCCAAAAAAAAAAAATCAAAATTTTTGAAAGGCCATTGACTTTAAATTTGACACACAATTCCAGCTCAATGTGGTCGACAAAAATGCCTCTTGGACCATAAAAGTCCACCAGGATGGATTTTTAGCTAATTTGCATAATGTGAAAAACAGACTTTTTAACATAGTCCGTGTTTGGGAATAGGTCTACCAAAGCATTTTGAGACCGACCCATAGGGGGCATCACACATACCACAACTTGTATCTGAAGAAGAAAGAAGAAGAAAGAAGAAACAGTCTTTATTTATCACGCAACACACCACACTACAACACATGCTTGCACACACACACATGCACATGCTTTGATGGTGGCCGGTGAAATGGATTCTCTGCTTTTGACCCATCCTGGCTTGTCCTTCCTCCGGGGGCACAGCCAGGAGCAGTGGGCAGCGTACGTGGACGCGCCCGGGGACCAGATGATAAACGTCCATCGCTGGTCAGACGATGATGGGTGCATGTTTTTGGTGGGGGTCCTTACTGACGTGAGGTGGACGAAACCCCATGTGAGCACGGGGAGAACATGCAAACTCCACACAGAAAGGCTCCTATTTGGGAGATAACCCGCCGAAGCCCGGTGGACGAAATTTCATCATTTTGGTGCACATGCTCTAGGGGCAAGAATTAACCAAAATGTATTCACATTACTGTTTTTCCCATTATGCAAATTAGCAAAAAATCCTTTGGACTTTTATGGTTGGGGAGGTGTGTTCCGGCCAAGGTTCAGGGAATGAGAAAGAGGAGGCAGGCGGAGGCAAAACAGCGCCGGTTGGCATGTCTTTTTTATAGTTTATGAAATTAAAGGCGGCTCGTGGACCAAAAGGACAACTTATAGGCTCGCAGGCAAATCATAAAATCGTTGGTTCAATCGGCGCCTAGATGCGCTCCCGCCACGACGTGCCCAGTGCATTCGGTAGAGCGCTCGTCTTGCCCGGTCAGCACCTTGTCCTGCAGGCACGCAGTCCTTTACTGCACGGACAATAAACCCTATTATACTTCCTGGTCTCGGATTGGAGTCCCTCCGTGGATTCGCCAAATGGCAAAACTTTGAGTGCACAATTATTGAAATACTGCATACATTGTAATGATAGTGTGTGATTGGTCTCACTCCTTCTTTAAACTAAATTAAACTAGCTGAAGTGACTTTGCTCGGCTTTGTCAAGCCTCAAACCTGCTCGTTGCTGCTCGCGGCTTTAATTTTGGGGAGTGAGCTGCTTCCTTCTGTCAATTGCTGTTTCCAGCTATATTTTTATTCGTTTTCATTGTTAAAGCTACATTTTGTGCAACTTGCACAAACACAGTAATTAACCATCCTAAATAGCTGTGAAAAACTGACTGGTCTGCTGAATGACTAGCACCCTGCCACTGCGCTGTGAGAGACAGTGACTCAACCCTCTGACGTCATCGGCTGAGAACAATGGCCCGTTTTAACCAAACTTGTTTTTTTTCAAACCATCTTCTCCATCAAGTCAAAATTGTAAATTAATTTGAAAAAAAAAACAAAAACTTGATAGTTGATCTTTAATGGCAGGGCCCCCCTTGAAAGACTAAGCTCACCTGTAAAAAAATAATTAAAGTGGATAACCATTTCCACAATAAGATAATATGTAAATTTAATGTTGATTTGTTGACAGTTGCCTCAGGATTCAGCTCTGCTTAAAGATGTTCCAGAGCCAAATGTCCTGGGGTACATTTTCGTACCCCAGTTCGAGTGTCCTTAAACTGACAGAATGTTTGAGAACTGCTTAATTAAATTAAAGTTCATTGATGTAAACTTAAAAGGTAATACATCCCTTTGCAAACTATGTTTAGAAAACATAGACACTCACAGATAAACAGAGAGCATGTACTTGTGATGTCCTATATTTGCCATGTTTTCACAGCATCAGCAACAAACTTCATCTCCAGCTAGTTTGTGCAGCTAACGTTATTTCATAAAAAGTCCTAGAAGAAGAGGAGAAAAGGGGTCTTGGACACCAGTCGTCTGGTTGCCAAACTACTAATTGGATCCAGTGACATAGCATTCATAGAGAAACTTTAATTGCACAAAGTTAATTAGCCAATAAAGATTCCCAATTTACGAAAGAAACTCATGAACTCAAACCTGCTCGCATGTATGTTTTATACAGTGTGTATGAATGTATCATGTAAAATATATGTATGTATACATATGTATTTTAAATATGGATATATTTTTCGTGTTTTTTTTCACCTTGTGGTTCCGTGGCCACAACAGTCGACTCTGGGATTTCGGATTTTGTCATCTCAGCATTCAGACTCTCTGTTAAGAAGGAATAAACATGACGGTCCAACAAACATTATTGCTTTGCAGCATGCAAAAAGCTTCACAGCATCGTCTTCATCAGCAATCCCGCTGTCATTGCTATCCTTGAATTTCATAATGCAACTAAAATTAAGAGTGCTGCGCCTTACGTTGTATACTGAAGCACAGCTTCTTCTTCTGGTAAGAAATGTAGCTGCTGACTGCACCCACCAACGCCATGAAAACCGCACTAGCGATCCCTGCAATGGTGCCGGTCTCGGCAATGGTGTCTAAAGAAAAGAGAGAGCCGGAAGGAATTAAAGATCACTGGCGGTCCTGGCTCCTTTGGTGCCGTGGGGGGGGTGGGGGTCGTTCAGCAGAAATTATAGGTAGTCAGCAAGAAAACCTCATTTTAAGTTAATGCATCCGAGATAATGATGCCTCCCTATCTCATATAGAAATGTTAGTTCATTCAGCAATGCCATAAGAAATGGAACCATTTCTATTTTATGAATTAACCTATGTAAAAAAAACAACTTTTTGCTTTAAAGATCATTATTTTGTATTATTTAATAAATGAATTTGCTTATTCCTTTAAGTTTCGGTGTGTCTCCCTTTTTTGTCACAACCTTTAAACAAGGGCACCAGGGTGACACACATGTGTGTTGTATGCCCAGCATGCTGACAGCACAGGTAAAAAAAATTGAGAAAAAAAAAATAATAATTATATATATATATATATATATATATATATATATATATATATATATATATATATAATAAAGGGACAATAGCACTGACATTAAGTAAATAATATTGCTTATAATAAAGCCAAAAAAGAGCTAAGTGGAGCATCTGCTCTGGTTGTTCGTACTGCAACAGCTCCGCTCGTGATGAAAGGATCAACTACTATTTGATACTACTGAGGACTTTTGAGGTTCTTGAAGAGTCGCTCTGTAAAACAAGTCGTTCGATTTTATTCAGTTGGTTTAATGCACCGTGAGCGAAGGCGGACTTCCAGTGAAGGTGAGGGTGAAAAGAGTTGGCCGTTTATTATTATTACATTTTTTTACAATGATTGCAATTTATTTTAGATATTGGGAAGTACCATCTAAATACTGTATAATTGAAATGTATATCTAAACTTTAAAGTGAAAGAGACTTTCATTTGAAGTTTGAACTTGACATTTCCATGTTAGTTATATGTTGTGTACTAAAACCCGTGAGAGTTACTGCGGGTTTCAATTATACTGAAACTTGATTGAAATCCCATATTCCATTTTACTGGAACTCTGAAAATGTTATGATCTATTTAATTGGAACTCAGTGACACTTCCATGTTGTATTTTATTTTATTGAAACACAGGGACAGTTTCATGTTTTATTACTGTTCCATAGTGAATTCAGGTACTCCTCACTTAACGACCTACCTGTTTAACGACCGTCACGACCAGCTCTCCGACCAGTAGGTATTGTCCACTGGGACTATAATACTGTGGTGTATTGTATGCAGTGCGGCGTCTCAGCGTCAAGCATCTCATCACGCATCACCCTTTCTGAGTCTCGTTCCCGCAATCGGTCAGTCTTAACTAGCCTTCGCAATCTCCAAGACTGAGATAACGGTAAGTGGACGGGTCCTCACTTATCGACAAATTCGCTTAACAACCTGGTCGTAGGGACGGAACTTGGTAGTTAAGTGAGGAGTACCTGTAACTAACAATAATAAACACACAGGGGCAAATTTACAAAGGATTGATTGCGGCTGCTAATATTACCATGAATTGTGCATCAATTGCGGCCACTATCTGCGCCACCTTAGTGTCCGATTCACAAAATATATTGCGCGGCCATAAGGTTTCACTGCTGGTTTATGTGCAGTGACTATAAAACATTTAAATAGTATGAGTAAATCTATAATAAAACGTACTTTTACACACAGTTGGTCTATTGCATGAATAATGTGTATATATTTTCATTTTTACTTAAGAAATTCTAGTTCTCACTGAATATTACAATGTAATTATGACAGTTGATTTAATCTATTTTGTTCTACCAAGTAGAGCCGTTGCACTCGAAAGTCGCGGCCTGCAGAAATGTCCATGGTCCTGCAGCTTCAACTACATCTGTGGTACAATGCCAGTTTTAACCACTTTATCACTATTCCCTCTGACTCTTAGTGTTTTTTTTATATCTTTTGAGTTTAATAGGAATTATGGGACCATTTATTTCAACGTTTGTAACACCTTGTTTGGACAAAAAACTATTCACAGTTTCAACAAGTTGCTTTTGGAGTGCGTTTTGAAAACCTGCCCGTTCCGCTATAGATGCTGTGACAGTAATAAGAATTATAATAATATAAATGCTTATAAATGCATTTCAGTTGCACCAGCTCTCTGAAGACACACATCGCTGTTTTGTTTTTTTTGCATTTTTTTAAATCTTGCACAATGACCACCAGCTCTCTGCAGACGCTAATATTTTCACGCTAATTGCGCGTGGCTATTAGCGCCGGTGTTTGTGCATTGGACGCTATTTGCAAGGAGGCTAATTTGCATAAAAAGTGGCCAATTTTGAACAAAATGTATGCATAAAACCTAATTTAAAAACACACCCCGACGCATTGAGACGCTATTTGCCTGACAGAGCAGTTAGCAGTACATTTCACCGTTTGCGGGTGCTTTGAATTAGACGTTTGCTTTTTCTGTTATTTGCACCGGTTTAGCGACCGCAAAAGCCGTGCAATCCTTTTGTGAATCCACCCCACAGTGTCAAAATCAGCAAACTCACCATTGTGGTAACTGAAAAATTGCAGTAATTTTCATAGTACTCTTATCGACACTCTGTCTTGGCAAGTACTCAACACTGAGTACTCGTACTCATGCACGGTATGAAAAAATAAGTGTTTGCATTGCATCATCATTGTACAGTATCGTTGTCTGTGCCCAGTTCATTGGGATGATCGCCAACGCTTTCAAAAACAAAGACTCGCGGATTCGACATGAGTTAGTTGGGTTTGATTTATTTATTTGCGATTGTCAAGCACTTTAAACATTAACACTTTTGAAGTTATTTTTTTAAACAATTGAGACGATCGCGATTTCTTGGGCTGTGATTTATCTGCACCTTTATTCCTGTTTACAGTTTACATAATGTATTAAGAAATTACCAATGTATTATTGCGGCGCCAAAAGGTGTGGTGAAAGATTTTGGGTGCACCTAAATTATATGCTGGTGCATGTAAATGAAAAAGTTAGGCGCACCAGTGCCACCAATGTAAAGAGTTAAAAGCCGGGGCTGTGAAACAAATAAACAAAGTAAAGTTTACCGTTGTAATCATCAGATTGATCCCTCTGTCCACTGCCAGAACCAGGCCGCTCACCTGCACAGAGGAGAATATTTTCTTGTAATAGACAAGAACATTTCTAATAACTATTTGTTTTGTGAAAAAATGATAGTTGTAAGCAGTACGGCATTTTAATTGGAAACAAAGAAATAAACAAAAAATCAAAGCAAGCATAGCGTATATGGATATATATAATTAATTAATCCTTAATTAATTGAGCGTTGTCACAGGCTGCATGTGATTCTGCACCACCACACATAATTCTACAGAGGTTGCTACAAGCCATAACTATTATTAGGATATTAAGATTATTACCTTTGCCCTTGTCAGGTTTAAACGTCTCGTCTTTAGCAATGTCGAACAGATCGTTGTCTGATAGCCCGCCTGAAAAGCAAGATCGAGGTATGAGTTAAGCAGACCTGGCAACATTGGAATTTTTGAGTACCAGACCTCGATTGCACCATGTGGTACACAATTAGAACTATTTGGACAATGGCATGCTTGATATTCTGACTAAATACTAGGCTATTACAATATACTTCTACAATATGCTACTACAATATTCCATAATAGGTTACGGTTATAAGAGGAAGGATAATAGGAAACACAAAATCCCTCCGTTACAACTTCTTCCATAGTATTTTTTAAGCTGTTTCACATTCCCCATCTGACCTTCCACCCTTCCTGGGTGGTACGCGGCAATATGTTTACTGAGGAAACCAACAACTTCCCAATATTAGGTCCACGTTCACTCCATGTATTTCAATCTGCAATTTATCGTCATACTTGTTATAGACACACATGACCAGCAGCCTTTTTTCCCGCTTCCTGGGGGTGCTGCGTGCTCCAAAGTTAAAAATATGTCCCTCCTGGGCACTATCTTTAGATCTGGAAGTTATAGCTCAGCATCTGTTTTAGGCAGATCAAAAACAACTCTCTCTCAAGACTGCCTTCTGGTTATTGCCTCAGCTATGCTTGTGAGTGAACTCAATGCCTTGTCCAAATCCTGATGGGACCTGTGGCCTAACCTAAGCTGCTTCGTTCCTCACAAAGAGGCACTCACCTTTTAGCTTGACATTATTTGATTTTGCATCTCTGCAGAATAGTCAGGAGGGTACTGCCCACCCTTTGTGCACTGTCCGGGCCCTTAGGATGACTGGGTTTTGGTAGTTCGATGTACTGTGTGTGTATTACGCAGGAACTAAGAATGGCAGGGTGTTGTCCATAGACTGCAACTGGATTGTGGAGGCCATTCTCAGAGCTTAGAGGTGCCACTCTACAAGCAGTGTTTCTACCTCATGACGGCTTCTGGTAACAGTGCGGCAGCATCATGGTACATTTGCTCCTTTCTTCACAGTCAGTGTGATCGGTGCGGTGTGAGCATGGATACTCTATGCTGCTTCTACTGTAGTGTTGGGTCGTTCACGAAAGATCCGATTCTTTTGAACGGCTCTTTTGGAGGAATGAAGGGAACCGAGTCTCACTGGGTGATAAGCCATTTTTACTTACAGTTTTATGTCATTGTTTGTTTATGTTGCTGTCTCCTCTACTGTTTTTTCCCAATCACACTGGAACTCCTGGCAATGTGAAAGGTGTGAATCTTCTATTTTTAGCGGGTTTAAGCACACTTTTTAGCCTTTGGGTCACTGAAAACTAAGCTTTTGGAAAATGACTTCCAGGGTGGAGATTTTTTAAAACTCAGTTTCCGTGTATTCGTGTGGACAGGTAAAATGGAGCTTCTTGAAAATGTTGATGTCATGGCCTCAACTTTCGCATTTGTGCATGCGTCAGGAACCTACAAGCGATGGCTGATGACCGTCGTGTTGCCGCAGGGCCGCCATTAAAAGTGTAAAAGTCTATCCAACTTTAGAAATCGGGCCCATACAGCATTGTGAACGGATAATATGAAGAAGCCCAATACGTAGGCTCCTAATATTGTTCTGTGGTGTTTGATGTCAAGTTTTAGGATATATTATCGCCCCCTACAGGCCTGCAATGCTTATGTGACCGTTTTAAATCGTTTTGCATTCTTGTTTGGACGGAGATGCTTGAAAAATGTATTTTCAGAAATATCTGTCTACAGTGTTATTCTGGTTTAGTGTGTGGCTGTATTGGGGGGCAGACACCAAAGAGAGAATGGGGAAAGTATAGGGGATGCAGGCGGATGGCACAGCGGCCATTTTATCTCAAGTGCGTTCTCTGGTTAAACTAGTCTGATCAAAATAATATTATTCAAAAATGTTTTCTTTTGCATAGTTTTGGTTGACATTTTGTAGCTGTGTACTTTAAGTCTTAATCGGTATACAAAATGTGTGCATGATGGCAAGAAGAAAAGACGCATCAGCTCATGTTGCTCTTGAGAATGCCACCTACCGCCCTGGCCTTTGTTCTTGTCGTTGTTGGGGTCCAAGCCATCACTAAGGTCAAAGCCATTATTTTCTGTTGGAGTTTAAGAAAAGACAACAGGACATTAAAGGGGAAATTTGCTAAGATTTAAAATTTAAAAGAAACATAATAACAAAAACATAAATAGTAAAGATGTTTTTTGATAGGACAATAAAGAGAATATGGAGAAGATGGTTTGAATAAATACAACTTTTTTTACAGGTAGAAAGAGCAAAAATACATGAACAATTTAGTTATTGAGTTTGCGGGTAAAAAAAGGGCAATTTTACATCTCAACAAGTGGCATCACAGGAGGGAGTCGTTGTCTCTCTGCCACAACAGTAGGAGGGTGGTAGTCAGTTTGCAGGTCAGTCAGTTTTAGTTTCACAGCTATTTAGGATGGTGAAGTACTGTGTTTGTGCAGGTTGAACAATGAAGAATGAACAATATAGCTTCAACAATGAAAAAAGAAATGTAACAAAATAAATATCATAGCTGAGGCCATGGGCTGGCAGTGCCCACACAAGCACCTGAGAAGCAGAGTGGAGGGGGGGGGCGCTGAAAGTCTCCCCGTTGCAGAAGTGCATGATTTATTATTTAGAAGTGAAGAGTGTTCCCACAAAAACCAACGGAGACCACAGTAAAGTTAAAGAGTACAACGGAGAAATGTGCGTGACAAGTAGGAAACTAAGCAAAACAAATACATCCAAATCTAAAATAAAATCTCAACACCCTGTCCTTTTCTAAGCATGAGACGCTTGATCCGACCACTCCTTTAGGACCTCTCTCAGTGGAACGGAGTTGAACCATCTCTTAGTTATGTTGACGTTTTTCATTTTGGCAAGTAGGAAACTGAAACTGAAATAAATCTAAATCTAAAATAAAAACACACTCTGAGCGTCTCTAGCATCTCTTCTACATGCCAAGTTGCCATTCACTGTAGCTCTAGCCCTGTCCCGTCTCCCAGTGTGATGTAATGTTCAAGTTTGCAGGTAATGTCAGACTTTTAGGTGGCCGAGTGGCTAACTGCATTACAAAAATGATCTGCTTCACATATAAAGTGATTATTAAAGTACTCAAGCCTCAAGACAAACTATTTTCCTTACCACCTCTGATGAGGTTATGACTCACTCTCTCGCTCTCTGCGTTCCCACTGCTCCAACACAGTATGATAATGGCTGGTTTTTGAGGGAAGCCTCATTGATTAGATTGATTATACAGGAAGCTTATAATCTGTGTGTGTGTGCGTGTGTGTGTGTGTGCGTGTGTGTGCCTGTGTGCGTGTGTGCGTGTGTGTGTGTGTGTGTGTGTGTGTGTGTGTGTGTGTGTGTGTGTGTCCCTAGACAGCCAATAAACTCATCGCCAGTCCGTCCCCACTTCTCTCACCTGGTTTGGGTTGGAGCTTAAAGGGGGCCTTGGTGGTCCTGTGTGGCACCTTGAAGGGGGGTTTGGTTGCAAGGCCATCACTCAGATCAAAGTCTAAAGAGAAATCATAATAATAACAAGAAATGAAGACCAAAAAGAAGAAGAATTTTAATAGCAATTTCAAAACAAATGTTTAACAAATGTGTACTAATTACAGTGTTGGCACCAATATACAGATTTAGAGATGAGAAAAGGGATGGGTATGCATCTAAAGATTGTGCACTGTTTAAATTCAACCTGCTTTAAAAAGGAAAAAAAGCCTATGCTCTCTCTGTGTCATCTCCTCCTTCCCTGACTCTTTGGGGCAATTGCTAACATTGCAAACAGCTAAATCACGAACAGCTACAGCCACATGTAAGTGGACTCAGTTCAAGATGCTAAAACATATCAACACATGAAGAAAAACACAAACAGATGGGGTGAAATGGATGTAAAAACTGCAGAAGTGGCTGACACCAGTTTGCCTCATTGGACTGAATGTAGATTCAAGATTCAAGATTCAAGATTCGTCACAACCACATACATACTTTCATACATTTATGATGTGAAATGTAATGCACCCGGTGATTACACACAATATGTCTTAGACAGAACACAGTAGCTAACTAAGAAAATTTCTTTCTACAAGACCAACTAACTGATTCCTAAAACGTAATACAGTAAGTCAAATACTTATAGAATAAAATAAAATAAAATAAAATGAAATGGAATAGATAAAGGGAATAGGCTTACGTATATGGAATAGACTTATGTATATGGGATAGGCAATTATGTAAATACAGATATGTGCATTAAAGTGGCATGTGAATAAAGTGAGGTAGTGTTTGTGGGATAATACAGCACAGTATACAACAGTACGTCACAGCAATACAGTCATGACACAGTATGCGGTACAGTATGCTACATACAGTACAGAAGGTAGTGGAGCCTATGTGTGTGGCTCAGTGAGGACCCCTGGTGAGGTCAGCATTGACAATCCTTATGGCTTGCGGGAAAAAACTCTGTCTCTGACTGTTGCCTGACTGCAACAGCTGGAACAGTTCGTTATTGTGGTGGTGAGGATCCTTCATGATCCTGCCGGCTGTGCTACTACACCTCCTGGTGTATAAGTCCTGAAGGGAGGGGAGGGTAGTTCCAGTGGTACGTTCAGCTGAACGCACCACCGCAGGGCCTGCCTGTCCTGAGCAGTACAGTTCCCAAACCAGGCAGTAATGCTGCCTGTCAGGATGCTCTCCACTGCTCCACAGTAGAAGGACTTGAGGATCCTCACCGAGACCCAGAATTTCCTCAGCTGCCTGAGGTGGCAAAGACGCTGCCTCGCCTTTCTCACCAGAGTGTCTGTTTGTAAAGTCCATGTTAAATCCTCTGTGATGTGGACTCCCAGGTACTTGAAGCTGCTCACCCTGTCAACAGAAGTCCCATTAATCACCAAGGGCTTGTGCGTCCTCGATTGTAATCCTCCCCTAAAGTCCACAATCAGCTCCTTAATTTTGCTGACCTTCAGGTGTAGGCTGTTGTCCTGGCACCAGAGTGAAAAGTCAGCCACCTCCTCGCGGTAGGCCTTCTCATCGCAGTCGGTGATCAGGCCCACGACAACAGTGTTGTCAGCAAACTTGATCATGGTGTTGGAGCTGGACCTGGCCACACAGTCATGTGTATACAGGGAGTATAGTAGGGGGCTGAGGACGCAGCCCTGGGGGGATCCTGTATTCAGGGTGAGGGAACTGGACATGTGCTTCCCCACCCTAACCACCTGGGGCCGGGCTATGAGGAAGTCCAGGATCCAGGCACACAGCGGAGTATTCAGTCCAAGCTCCTTCAGCTTGACAGCCAGTCTGGTGGGGACTATGGTATTGAAAGCTGAACTGTAATCGATGAACAGCATTCTCACATAGGCCCCCTTCCGGCCATCCAGGTGTGTGAGCGTGGTGTGCAGTACCTTGGAGACCGCGTCATCCGTGGATCTGTTCTGCTGGCACGCAAACTGCAACGGGTCCAAGGTGCGGGGGAGGGAGGCGCAGATATAATCCTTAATCAGCCTCTCGAAACACTTCATGACCACCGAGTTGAGGGCCGTGTGAGCATTCAGGGCACAGTGGATGGATTTGTCAACCCACGGTTTCTGCTTTGGAAATATCCGAACTTTCACCGTGGGAACGATGCTGTCCACTAACGTAGCCAAGAAGCTCACCGCTACGTCCGTAAACTCACTGATGTCACTTGAACTTGATTGGAACATGTCCCAGTCTGCGTCCTGAAGCACAGCCTCTGATTGGTCCATCCACCGCTTCACTTCCATCTTCACCACCAGTTCTCGCACAATCAGAGGCCTGTAAACCAGCAAGATCGTGGCGTGGTCAGATTTCCCGAAAGCAGGGAGCGAGACGGTATCCGTTCTTGTAAGGTGTGTAGCAATGGTCCAAAGTGCTATCTCCCCTGGTGGCACACGGTAGTAAGAAGCTACAGCAGAGCAGTAGGATTCTCAATAGCAAGGCATTCAGTGAGGTTGTGATCTAGAGAGTTCTAAATAATGGGAAACAACATTTTAATTATGCCTGGGGTTGAAAAATAGTGACAATAATTCTTTGACCGTCCTGACGGATTTCTTTGCTCGCCCGTCAAAGTGAAGCCATCATATAGATAATCGCCACACATATTCCTACCAAATGTATTTAATTTTATCCCAGCAGCCAGGGGTCATGACAGGACTTTTGCATTAAAGAGCAGAAGTTTTCCTTAGGAATATCACTGATGATGTGTCCAGAGGCATCATCAGATGTATTTACACAGCGAACACCCTGAGTCATCAGTGACAGCCAGGAAAGACTGGATGACAAGCATGAATTAGTGTGGTGACTACTGGAGAGTCAGTGACAGCTTGGAGAGACGGCAACCGGGGCAGAACGGGCTGGCAACCCAATCTGTGTCCTCTGAGAGGAGGTGCCCAACTAAGCTATGATGAACCCAAAGGAAAGATACCCCCAGGGGTGCCCGAGAGGGGGGAAGGATGAGCACCCCAGTCAGACGAACACAACGGTAACAGACCCAGGCAACGGACAAACGACTATGAGCCGGCAGTGTACATGTGGTAAAATCTGCAAGAACACGCGGCTTGAAGATCCACCGAGGTAAGATGAAGTGTTCAGTGGGAGCAGAAGCAACACAGCACACAGGCGTTCAACCAGGTGAGATGCAGGAGGGGCCAGGCCCGAGTCAGCCCGTAGTGCCCGGAACCTCCAAATGCTGTCGACTAATCCCCCGAGCATTAAGTCGGACCAAAGGCGGATTAAATGGCCTGCAGCTACCATGACGTCACTGTGGAAGCAGTTTGATGACGATGTCGACCAAATCCGGGAGGCAACGGCGAAGGGAGGGGTCGGCCAGAAACTTCAAGCCATGACAACGATCATTGTCACTATCGCAGCTGAACGGTTCAGCGAGGAGTAGAGGAAAGGCACTGGAACATCTTACACAAACAACCGGAGGGCTGTGAAGAGCCACAAGATCAGGAAGGAGATGAAAGCCCTGAAGTCCCAGCATAAGGTGGCAGGAGAAGAGGAACGCATTGGCCTGGCCCAGTTGATGTGCATCCTACGAAAGAAGATCAGAGTTCTCCGCCGGGCAGAGTGGCATCGGGGGCGGTGACGCGAGAGGGCACGTAAATGAGCTGCCTTTATCGCCAACCCCTTCAAGTTCACTAAAGACCTGCTGGGGCAGAAGCGCAGCGGGAAACTTGCCTCCTCGCAGGAGGACATAGACCAACTTCTTACACAGACGTAAAGCGACCCCGAAAGAGAGCAGGGAGAGTGTAACATCCTCATACATCCCCCTGAACCGGAAGTGCAGTTTGACGTGTCAGAGCTGCAGCTGAAGGAAGTCAGAGAGGTCGTCCGCAAAGCACATACACGTACAAAGTGTGCAAGAACTGTCCCAAACTCCTACTGCGCCTGTGGAAAATCCTGCGAGTGTTCTGGAGTAAAAGGGAAGATCCCAGATCAATGGCGAGTGGCTGAAGGGATGTGGATCCAGAAGGAGGAAAACTCCACCAAGATAGACCAGTTCCGCATCATCTCCCTGCTGTGTGTTAAGGCGAAGTTCAGTGCGATTTCCAAGCGTCTGTGCACCTACCTGACTAAGAACACCTACATCGACAAATCAGTCCAGAAGGGCGGCATTTCAGGAATACTGGGCTGTGTGGAACATACTGGTGTGGTGACACAGCTAATTCGGGAGGCCAGAGAGAACAAAGGCACCTGTCAGTGTTGTGGCTTGAACTGGCAAATGCATTCGGCTCCATTCCACATAAGCTAGTCCAGCTCACTCTGTTGAAACATCATGTCCCCAGCAGGTGTAGAGACCTCATTGCTGATTACTACAACAACTTCAGGATGAAGGTCTCTTCAGAGCAACTACATCTAGTTGGCACAAGGTGGAGAGTGGCATCATCACAGGGTTCACTATCTCTGTGACACTGTTCTCCTTAGCCATGAATATGCTCACCAAGTCAGCTGAGCCAGAGTGCAGAGGCCCTCGGATGAATTCCAGACAGCGACAGCCACCAATCAGGGCATTCATGGATGACCTTACAGTCATGACAGAATCAGTCCAAGGCTTCCGGTGGATTCTGAAGGGACTCGAAAAGCTGGTGGATTTGGCCCGGATGTGTTTCAAACCTGCCAAATCAAAATCTATGGTGCTGAGGAAAGGAAAGGTGGAGGACAAGTTTCGGTTTTACATCGCAGGCACAGCCATTCCAATGATCACAGAGAAGTTAGTCAAGAGCTTGGGCAAGGTTTTCGTCAGCTCTCTGAGAGACACAACATCCATCCAGTCAACCTGTACTGAGTTGGATGGCTAGCTGAAATCTGTGGATAAGTCCAGCTTACCTGGAAAGTTCAAAGCCTGGGTCTATCAACATGGCATTCTTCCCAGGATCCTGTGGCCCCTCCTCGTCTATGCCGTCCCAATCTCTACAGTCGAGACCTTAGAGAGAAAGGGCATCAACCACCTCCGGAGATGGCTTGGACTACCAAGGAGCCTGAGCAGCGGCGCACTCTATGGGCGCAACAACAAGCTGCAGCTGCCCTTTAAATCCTTGAAGGAGAAATTCAAGGTGACGAGAGACAGAGAAGTGGTGCAGTACAGGGACTCAAGCGTTCCGAAGATGGCCAAAGCTGGAATTCAAGTGAGGACTGGCAGGAAGTGGAGGGCGGAGGATGCTGTCCAAGAGGCAGAAGCAAGGCTGCGTCACAGGAGCCTTGTGGGAGTGGTCACACGAGGCAATGCAGGGCCAGGATCCTTTCCAACTCCTCAATTGAACACCAGAGGGAAGGAGAGGCGGCACCTTGTACAAGAGGAGGTGAGAGCAGCAGTAGAGGAGACAAGATCCCGCAAGGCTGTGGGGATGAAACAACAGGGAGCATGGACAAGATGGGAGAACGCGCTGAGAGGAAGGTGACCTGGACTGAGATCTGGAGAGCCGAGCCTCACCGCATCAAATTCTCATCCAGGCAGTTTATGATGTGCTTCCAAGCCAGTCTAACCTGCACACATGGGGCATAGCAGAGACACCAGCATGCCCATTGTGTTCCAAGCGAGGAACCCTAGAGCACATCCTCAGCTGCTGCACTACGGCACTTGGAGAAGGACGGTACCACTGGAGGCATGACCAAGTCCTTAAGACCATCGCTGAAGCCATCAGCACTGGACTTGAGTGGGCAAAGCAGTTCCATCCCTCCAAGAAAACCATCGCCTTTGAGCTGGGGAGAAGGCAATCCCTGCCAGAAGAACACCTGCAGGCATCCTGACCTCCGCAAGAAACAGGCAGCTGTTGGTGGACCCCAAGCGGCAGCTGAAGTTTCCCAGCCACATTGCTGTTACCACCCTGCGATTAGACATCATCCTCGTGTCTGAGACCACCAAGCAGGCTGTGCTGCTGGAGCTGACAGTCCCATGGGAAGACCGCCTGGAAGAAGCCTTTGAGAGGAAGCTCTCCAAGTACGCGAGACTGGTCAACGACTGTCAGCAGGCTGGATGGAGAGCGAGGTGCCTCCCAGTGGAGGTGGGATGCAGAGGTTTCACGGCTCGTTCTTTGGCCGGAGCCTTCAGAAGTTTAGGCATTGAGGGAGAGAGAAAGAGGAGAGCCATCCGCAGTACTACCAAAGCGGCAGAGAGGGCCTCAAGATGGCTGTGGCTCAAGAGAGGAGAACAGTGGAGACATGGTAGCTAGTTAGCCATCTGGACACAAGACAGGGTCTGATCAGCCCCGGCTGGGTGACCTGTATGATGTTGAAAGACCCGAAACACCCAATGATTCCAGGAACATCACTGATGATGTGTCCAGAGGCATCAGCAGATGTATTTATACAGAAAATAAGCATCAAAAGCTTAAAAAAATGTAAGATAATGTAGACCCAAGGGATGAAACAGTAAAATGATGATCCAATTCTATAATTTACATAGTTCCATTCAAATGACTTAATTTGTGAGGGGTAATAGGTGAGAGGAGCCTGCTGTGATCTCGCGAGAAGACGGAAGTGAGTAGAGATCCATAATGGCGGGACCCTGCTACACTGACTAACACACTGACAATCCGCTCTAACTCAGACAGATAAAACGAATTGCAAAAAATATTTTTATATATACATTTTAAAAAGGGAACACTGCGTGAAACCAAAGTGGAGGACCGCGAGGATTATATCGATTTTTTTTATAAAGAGTACGTGATGGAAGACGACCAGGACCGCAATAATCCCGCGAAAAGGAAGAAGACTATCCCAGGTGCTGTAGAGGTTAGTGTCTTGGATAAGATTAACAAGAATCTGGACATGCTTGGTCCACTTCTCTGAGACGTTACCGAGATCAAAGCCAGCATTGATTTCCTGCACCGCACGGTCGGCGAGATTCAAAAAGACATCTAAAAACCTCCGCGAAGCGTCTCACAACGGAGATGGAAGTTGCAAAAAAATAAAATAAAATAATGAAAAAGACTATCCTGGATATACAATCCAGAAGTAGTGGGACAACCTCATCTTTTCTGGGATCCCAGAAAACAACACAGAGTCCCCAGAAAACATGGTGAAAGACTTTCTCCGCATTGCCTTGAAACTCGCCACGGACACCGTGAAGCAGATCACCTTCCACCTGGTTCACCAACTGGGACACCGCATGGGGAACCATCCCTGCTCCATCATTGCCAAGTTTGAACACTTCAAGCATAAGGAACTGGTAAAAAGCAAAGGACGGGAGCTGAAAGGAACCACGCTGGGCATGAACGAGCAATTGCCCCGGGATATCAATGACTGATGGAAGGTGCTGTACCCCATCCTGAAGGAGAATCGGCAGAATGGTAAATGCGTATGGATGGTTGTTGATAAACTATATATAGACGGTCTGTTATTCCGAGACTCCTCCACCGCACCCTGGTTATTTTGATCATTTTGTATGTATTCTTGTAATTGTGATAATTATATATTGTGAGATGTAGAAATTAGCATGCTATCTATGTCAGGATTTAAAATATCGCTTACTCTCATCATCTCACCCTCCTAATCCCCCCTCCCTACTTCTCCCATCACTCTCACTCTATTTTGTCTCTCACTATACGTATGTCTAATCCCGAATGCGCTGTGCCATCACCCCCTAACTAACTTCAATGACACCCATTAAGTTTGTTAGTTGGAATGTGAGAGGCTTGGGCTCACCTGCTAAACGTAGCAAAGTCCTCAGTCACCTCACCAAGATGAAGCCCAGCTTCTGTCTACTAGAAGAAACTCACCTCACTGCATCCAAGCACCTCAAACTCAAAGCAAAATGGGTCAATCAGATGTTTTCTGCATAATACAACTAAAAAAAAAGAGGCGTTTCTGTATTGGAATTTTAGGTAACAACAAATTAACCAAAGCTAATATTTATGGCCCCGGTGACGATGACCCAAATTTCTTTCACAATAAATTTTCAAAACTCTTAGAATTCTCTGAATCAATTATCATATTGGGAGGAGACTTCAACACAGTACTGGATCAAAGTTTAGACTGTTCTCAAACCAGAAATATTAACAAATCCTGGCATTCGTGGGACACTATAAAACAATATATGAGTGATCTTGCTCTTGGGGATTGTTGGCGATCAAATAACCCACATTCTAGAGAATACACATAAATTCACCACCCAACCAAAGTTTCTCTACAATCCACCTTTTCTTGACAAGTAACTCTGCAATGTCCAAAATCACTAATCCTCAATCAGAATCAGAATAGTCTTATTAGATACCTTGGTATTGATATCTCCACCAATCTGTCAGATTTGTTTACCCTTAGCTTCACTCCATTGCTCAAATCCATCGAAGAAGACCTAATTCGATGGAACAACCTACCCATCTCACTAATTGGTAGGATAGCAGCAGCGAAAATGAATATACTTCCAAAAATAAACTATATACTTTCAATGACCCCAGTTCAATCAACCATTGATTGGTTTAATACTCTATACTCAATAGTCAATACATTTGATTGGAAATACAAAAAACCGAGAATTTTACAAGCAACAATACAGAAAAACAAAGACTGTGGAGGCCGCCACCCCAGCAGCCCCAAACTTTAGATACTATTATCTAGCGAACCATCTTTCATTTATAATTAAATGGTTAAAACCAGAGCAACAATTGGGCCATGGATGGCGAAACATTGAACAAACAGAATGTCAGGTGTTATCATTATCTGATCTCCCATTCCTAAATGAATCAATAAGGAAATATAATTGCTTTAAAAACCCATTTATTGCAACAACTCTGTCAGCCTGGTAGAAATTCCTCAAACTCAGTGGTCACACTCTATCTCCAAACAAATTCACACCAATCTGACACAACCCAGATTTTCTGGTTAAAAACAAACCAATAATCTTTAGGTCTTGGAAAAGACAAGGAATTACTCATCTGGAACACATTTTTGAAAACAATTTGCTTATATCCTTCCCAACCTTAAACCAAAGATATAACATCGGTAGACACGGCTTCCTTCAATTCCTTCAATTACAGCTTTCTCTAAAAGTTAAAATCAAATTGATGAACAACATCCTACAACCACCTTCAATGATTGAACATCTCACTCATATCGGTCACATAAAAAATGCCTTTTCCAGAATATATAAACTTTTATGAAAAACAGATGTCTTTACCTACAATGGAATGAGAAAGAGACCTTGCTGTTCCCACCGATATCAACCTGTGGAAGCTCATTTGCAACAACATATTTTCTATGACCCGCAACTCCAAAATGCAACTCGTCCAATATAGGACTCTGCACAGAACTCATATCATGGAACACAAAATGTTCAAAATGGGTTTTGTGGATGAAGACATTTGCTCCCACTGTTCCCTTCATACCAGAGATGACTACTTTCATGCCTTCTGGCTCTGCCCACCTTTCCTAGTGTTCTGGCCAACATCACCAAGAAGCTATCAACCCTCCTAGCATTCCTGTCTCCCCGTCTATTTATCTTCTCAGTGACCTCTCTTCAGTCGACCCACCACTTAAACACCACCAACCCATTTTGATCGCGGTGCCAAGAAAACAATATTACTCAATTGGAAAAAGAGAGATAATCACACCATATCCCAATGGTTAGAGTTATTAATAGAATACATCTCAATGGAAAAACTATTGGCAATATCCAAAAACAATGTTGATTCATTTAATGAAATATGGGCAACTTTTATCACTGACATAACTCCATTATTTAATACTTGAGTCTTCTTAAGTCGGGGCAATGTCGTGGTGTTTTGGGGCATGTGGGGTCCTCCTGGTCTGCCGGGGCTCTGCTGTTGGGTGGGTGCCCGGTCAGCTCTGCTGCGTGGGCCTGTGGTTGTGGGGGTCCTGGAGCCCCATGGGGTTATTAGGGGGGCCGGGTGGTAGCGTCCACTCCTTTCCTGAGTTGGGCTGGCCTGTCTCCAGGGAAGGGGGGGCCGTGCTCCTGTTGAGTACCTGCAGCTGGTGTCAGTGTGTTGGTTTTTGGGTGTGGTTGCGGGTTTGGGGCTCGGGTTGGGGGCGGGGGGTGCGGGTCTCAGCCCCGTGGTCTCCGAACAGCACTCCACCAGACCAGGGTCTGGGGCAGGAGGGGTGCCAGTGATTTGGATTTGACTTGCCTGAAGGACTGGTATCCCCAACCCTGCAATTTTAACTGCAATAGCCAACAGCACACATTGAGCACTGGGGTTTTCCGGGGTGGCGGGTCGCTGGCGGGTCGGTGTGTGGGCATGGGTGGCCGGGTGGGCCCCCCCACTGGCTGGGCTGGAGTCCTGGCAGCTTGCGCCTGGTGGCCTAAGGTGTGCTGTGACCTGGCAGGGCTGTGGAGAGCGCCGCCGGGTGCCTTCCGGGGGCCCCTTGGGGGGCTGCTTGCTGTTGTGGGTGTGGGTTGGGGTGTGGTTCTGGGGGTGGTGGAGGGCCCATATATCTGGTGACCTGCTGGCATCGGCAGGGGGGCCCACCCTGTGCCATGCACTGAGCACACTCTGCTAGGTGGTTGGGCACTTGGCGCTCACGCTGGGTGGGACATCTGGTCGGCTGCGGTGGGGTGGGCCTCGTCCTTACGCGCGACGTGGTTGGGCATGGGGGTCCCGCCGGCTCGCCTGTGGAGTGGGGGCGGGGCAGGCGGTTCGGGCGGGATCTCGGTCTGTCGGCGCGGGGCCGGGATCCGGGCACGCGGTCTGTGCCAAGCACCCGCAGCCCGGGTTCCATGCCTGTGGCTGCGTATTGTGCCTGCACTTGGGGGTGGGTTGTATGTGTGTGGCCCTGGGACTGGGTTATGCTCCTCAGGAGCAGGCGTGGGGGTTCCTCAATGGCCCTCTGGCTTCTCTGGGGGCCGGGGTGTCTTTGCGGCTGCGGAGCTCGGGGGAGGACCTTGGTGCCATTTCTGCTGCTTGGAGGCGCTACAACAAAATACCAACCTTCTACACCAGAACCAATTGGGGTAAGTCATGTACACTCACCGGTGGACACTTTACACAGACACACACACACACGCACATGCACACACACATACAGGCGGTCCCATCACACACACAAGCACACACCACCACACCTGCTTAGAGTCTACCCCAGCACCCCCCTGGTTGAATTCCTCTCTTTTCCTCCCTCATTTACTGACCTAATTATGACAGGAAGAGAGGCCACATGTCCAGCTGTAGTTCCAGTTTTCCTGGACCTAATTAACTGTTTTTCAATACATGTTGTCGTCCAATGTTTATGTTTTGTATAAATGTTGTTTGTTTCTATGTTTATTTCTCTCACTCGTGGTGATTCTGCCCCTCTTGGAGTAGTGATCAGTTGTTTATAGGCCCAAACATGATAAATAGTTCTCCAAATAGGGGGGTTGGTGGTGGTTCTCAATAACCAAAAACTGTCCTTTGTCATCCTACAGGTCATCCACAGAACAGAGTTATTGCAGCAGTGCTTGATGATTTAAGAATTAATAAAAAGTTGCATTGCAGGTTGAGAACTTGAACTCCACTTGCAGACTAACTCTGTCCTCGATGCAATGGCATATAAATACTCTTTGTTGTATGCCCAGCATGCTGACAGCACAGGTAAAAAAAAAAAGACTTAATTCCCAGAAATAAAGGTTTGGGCCAAAATACAAGACTGATGACTGACTTATAGTTACTGACTGACAAGAGACCTTCATGAAATTTACAGCCTTGGTCATGCCCAAATACAGAAATATACATTGCATGAGAGATCCATTAGAGAATTGCAAAAGCGGAAAAAAAGTCGGCATACTGCTTTGTATTAACTACCTTCTCCAGCTCCACCTGCTCGCTGTTTGACTGGAGGAGTTGCTGTTGGATGAAGAGAGAGAGAGGGAGTTCATCATTTCATTCCTGCATTCAAATTCTGTTCTTGCGTTCTGCATACACGGTTTGTTATTTCAAGGTTTACTTACTGAGAGGGTAATTTCCGCCCAAATTGTCCTCTAGGTTGAATCCACCCTGAGACAGGACAACTGTAGTGCAGGGGCAGAGAGAAGAGAGCAAATTCAAGCACGATAAGACAGAGGAATACCAGAGATGGCTCAGTCTGATTGACCATTGCTATGCAGAAAGTCTTCCACCAATAACTGCATGGAAAGAGGGAATAGTGTATGTATTGGAATGCACCTTGAATGCACGTCCATGTTATTGGAAGGAAATACAGATATAATGATTTTTCATTTTGGGCACTAATAATAATTATATTTTATATATATAATATATTAGAATGGTCATAAATTGTATTTCTGACAAAATCAATCAGGGAATTAATAAATAAATACAACTTTTTGTCAAGAGAACACTTTAACAATACTCATGCTGCCCCAATCCATGTCGAGTGGATCAGGGGAGAATATACTGTACATCCATTCCGCGCATGTGTGTGTGTGTGTGTGTGTGTGTGTGTGTGTGTGTGTGTGTGTGCACTGAATTTCTGATGCAGTGTTTTTTTTTCCACTGCGGTGCTTGGCATGACCTGTTACGAACATCCCACAAGTCACAACATCATACATGATATAATTAATTTGTTCTGTGATAGCAATTCTTTGATATCGCCTTGGAATGCCCAGCGATGTTTCTATCATCAGTAAAACTCTCTAAATGTGTATTAGACAATGTATGTAATGTATCCTTTACCTCTGTATAACCTTTGGCATGACTAAGTGCAAACCTGAACATTGTCAAAACCAAATGTTGTGTCTGTACGGAACTGAACTCGCTCAAGCAACACATCCTATGGAATTCACACCTTTCACACTGTTGTCAGGAACTGCTAGACCCTTTTCATGTCAGGTCAACTGTAACAAGAAGGTTTTACCTAATTCATCACTGTCATGACCTTTGTATGTAACACACTTTAAAGACTGCCAACTCCAAATTATCGTTGGAGAACTTAGTTGCATCTCAAGAGAGAAGCATTGTTCTCCCTGTGCTTGCAACCACATTGAATAATACTAAGACTAAGACTGAAGTTGTTGTGGAATCAATTCTTCATTTGACTTGTCTCACCCCTGGGTACAATAATATACATTTATAAGCTTGCAGTGGTACAATTCCACCACAATTCATTCATTCAATAATTAATTAATTATAAAACAACAAAAACACAAACTGTCTACTTCGGCCCAAGGCTCATTGTTCCCTGGTTTTCCCCCTCTCGCTGAGAGTGAGGTATCTAAACTACTAACATGTAGCCGTCCTACTACCTGTCCGCTAGATCCGATCCCATTTAACTTCCTTCAATCCATATCACCGACTGTCACCCCAGCAATCACACATGAATTCTTCCCTCACTTCTGGCACATTCCCCTCTGCTTTCAAAGTGGCGAGGGTAGCACCACTGCTCAAAAAACCTTCACTCGATCCCACTCGAGTGAAAAACTATTGGCCGGTCTCACTCCTCCCATTCTTTTCCAAAACCATTGAAAGGGCGGTCTCTAGACAGGATACAGAATTCCTGTCAAGAAACCATCTTCTTGATCCACTTCAATCTGGCTTCAAAAGTGGTCACTCCACTGAAACAGCCCTGTTGTCTGTGACGGAGACCTTAAAAACTGCTAGAGCTGCTGCCCAATCCTCGGTTCTCATTCTGCTAGACTTATCAGCTGCTTTTGACACTGTCAATCACAGCATTCTACTGTCCATACTCTCAAGTATGGGCCTCTCTGGCAGTGCACTTTCCTGGTTCGAATCTTACCTCACTGGGTGTTCGTTCAGTGTGACATGGCAAGGCCAGTTGTCTGTGCCTCACCACCTCACCACCTTACCACAGGAGTGCCCCAAGGCTCTGTGCTGGGACCTCTCCTCTTTGCCATATACACCACCTCGCTGGGCCTGATCATCCGCTCGCATGGTTTTTCACATCACTGCTATGCTACTGCACTGCTATGATACTCAACTCTATCTGTCTTTCCTGCCCAAGCTCAGGATGCCGCAGTGTCTGGCCTCGGGAGGATTGGAGATCTGGCAGTGGGCAAGTAACTTCCCATCTGTTGTCTCCCACCTGCCTTCTGCTTCCAGATCTGAGAGTACAGGGCTATGGCTAGCCGAGAAGTGTACGGACACTCAGGAGCCAGCTCTGGGCCTATGGTGACATTGCACAACTGGTCAACTTGGCTACAAGCCTAAGCCAATGGAGAGTGAGATTTCCACTATGTGCCATGTATACAATGGTTCTCATCCTGAAACTGTGGGTGAAGAAGCGGAGCTCGGATGACCCAAACCTCCCTCCTTACATCCTCGAGGTTTGGTCCAGCTGGGAGAGGGAGCTCCCAGAGCTGCCAAACATCTCCATACCGCAAACCTACCCACCTCTAGAGGTCCCCACTGAAGCCACAGACTTCACTCTGCACGTCTTCTGTGATGCCTCCAAACAGGCATATGGTTCAATAGCTAACCTCACAATGAAGAGTGATGACACGGATCATGTTTCATTTGTTATGGCAAGGTCGAGGCTGGCCCCCAAGCGCCAGCAGTCAATGCCACAGTTAGACTCTGTGCAGCGTTGACAGGAGCCCAGCTGTCCTCCCTCGTTCACCGAGAGCTCACCCTACACATCACCCAGACCTTTCTCTGGACTTACTCGACCACAGGCTTAACCTGACTGACATCCGAGTGCTGCAGGTTTAAGGTCTTCATTGGAACTTGAGTCTCTGAGATTCAAGACCTGACATCCCTGCACACCTGGCGGAATGTGGACACAGCCAAAAATCCAGCTGATGTCCTCACCCGCGGCAAGACCTTGGCTGAGCTTGCGGAACCAAATGGGTGGATTCAAGGACCATCGTTCCTCGGAGGTCTACCTAACAAATGGCCGTCGCTTCCCACCTCCAACGAGCCAGAAAATGCTGCTGAACTCAAGCAAAGAATCTTCTGTGGCCTCATACAGACGAGTCTGGCACCTCAAACACCAGAGGTCACACAGTTTAACAGCTTGATAGACCTGGTCAAAGCCACCCAGCAGCTCTTTCACAAAGCGGCAGTTGACCCCTCCTTAACTCAGCCTGACATTTGTGATGCCAAACTCCTCCTGCTGAAGGCCAGCCAAGCGGACTGCTTCCCAGAAGAGATTATGTGTCTCAGGGCCGGCAAACCAGTACCACCCAGCAGTAAGCTCTGTACACTCTCACCCGAGATGGATCCTACAATGGGTCTTATCGGCGTCAGTGGAGGCTTTCGTAACATGGACACCTCCTGTTCTACTAACATCCCACCCATAGTTCTTGACCCTTACCACGCGGTGACAAGACTCAAGAACGGATGGACGTGGATGCACGCCTACTCCATCCCGGGCCTGATAGGGTTTCGCTGAGATCAGGCACCAGCACTGGGTCCTGCATGGGGCACAGGCCATCAAGCATCATCAGAGGACTTGGAAGTGGAGAGGGAAGCCAGTCATTCCAATGATGGCTGACCTCAGGCCTCCGGTTTTCTCAACGGGAGGGGATTGCTTTGGGCCATGCGTCATCAAGGTCTGGCGGCACTATGAGAAACGTTGGGGAGTATTTAAATGTCTTACCACTCGATGCGTCCACTTGGAGGTGCAGAGAGAGAGCTGAATGAGGCGTTCGCTGCAATGGAGCCACATCTACAAACAACGGATCAAGTTCAAGTTCAAACCACCAGCAGCTCCCCACTTTGGGGGCGCTTGGGAGCGTGAGATAAAATCTGTCAAGAAAGCAGGTGGTGATCAGCACTTAGCGCCTCTCCAAGAATAGGTCCTGCTTACAGTCATGTTCGAGGTGGAAGGCATCCTTAATTCCAAGCCTTTAGGACATGCGTTGTATCTGGATCCAGAAACCGTAACACCAAACATGCTGCTGATGGGGCAGCAGGACACCTCCATGCCACAAGTGTCCTACGTTCCGGACCCCCTCACCAGGAGATGGTGGCGTCATTGTCAAATAATGGTGGATCACTTCTGGGTGCAATTCCTCACAAGCTACTTACCGTCTCTTCAAGTCCCCCAGAAGTGGCGGCAACACACATGATCTCCCCCAGAACACATCGATCCTCAGCTTCCACACGCTCACTGGCCCCTCGGGAAGGTGGTCAAGCTCAACCCGAGTGCTGATGGATGCATTTTGTCAGCCGAGATACAAGTTGGGGACAAGACTTACCGGTGACCTGTGACTCACGCCTTGTCTAGCTGTCAGCTGTTTTGGACGACGATGCAATCCAGGGACTTCTCGAGCACCTATAGGAATTTATTTTGTTTACATAATAGCCATGCTATTCAGGGGGCGGCTGTTGTAAATGCCACGTTACTTGCATTATATTGGGTGAGGTGTTTTTAATCAAGCACTTTAGACAGCCCATGTAGTGATACAGGGTCCGAGCTCGGGTTAGGTGCATGCAGAGTTACATTAGAACTGGTTGCAATGCGGCTGCATATCCCTAACGTACTGAGAATACATTCATGAAGAAAGTAAGTGATTTATATGAAACATAAATTCTCCACTGTTTATGTGGGATAAAGGTTATAGGTAGTCTGCATTATGTTGTACAGTATATAGTGGCCGTGACTTAGGTGTGTTTTCTGAGCTGCCGCCCCGTTGTGTTGGCTGTTGTACTGTGTTTACGTGTGTGTATAGGAATGCTAGTTAAGCTATTCTATTCTAAAAGACAACAACATTAACAGAAAACAACCGCATTTAGAGAAAACACAACAGCATTAACAGAAAACACAACCGCATTTACAGAAAATATGGGTGGGGGCGCGACGGCCAATTTTAGCATTTTTTATTTTCATTTTTTTATCCTTCCGAGATAACGATGCCATCTGCGATCGATTAATAAGTGCACTCTGGTAAGAAGACGGGAAGCGGATATGTGGTTCAGAAGAGCTCCAAAGCAGGATGATGCTGCATTCAAGAACTCCGAAAACTGCAGTGGGGGTGTATTGCGACTTCGGGTAGCTCTCTCTTTTTTCACCATACATGTGTTTGCATCCCTGTGTGTTTATTGATAATTGCCATTTGGACACACTACCTCTTTTGAATATTATTTTCACATTAGTCAATCACATGAATGTAACCTAAGCTGTACCTGTGTATGGAGACATAACGATATGAGGCTGATGTTACAGAAAAAGTAGATTAACTGTAGAGATCGTTCTTTGCAAATTTGTCTTTTTCAACATGTCAAACAAGGGCTAGCAGACCTTTCAATTCATCATTGAAACAAGTGCAACGGATTAGCAGATGGGGAGCTTGAATCTGTAACATTACATTTTGTCTACCATGTACGGAACACCAGTTTTCAAATTAAATGGCTGAGTAATAAGTAATTTCCTTGATAAAATAATAGAATAGAAGCCTCAATTTTTCAATCAGATGTAATATTACAGTTGTGGTCAACAAGGCAGCATTAGCCTAATGCCATGATGAACAAACAAGATTTAAGCATTGTCCAGTACAAAAGAGGTTATGGTTGATGGTCAAAATAGGTTTCAATAGGTAGGGTAGATTTAAGCTGACTTTGTATGTTAACCACACAGCTGCATTTACTATGATTTCCTATACATCAGTCACCAAACTGCTGTCCATAAATGTCTCTGTAACATAAAAATGTTCATCTACATTACTAGAAAGGTTAACATTGTTCAATATTCTCTACTTGGCCATGGTGATGTGTTACAGGATGCAGAGCATATGGATAAACAATACATGAATCTTATTATCATTGGTTCCTTCTTTGTTTTTTTTTTATACAATTTTTATTGGTGAAGTAATGTCAGATGTGAAATACAGAGATGGCAGTTTCTTACAACATTTTTTTTCTTTTATAAACAACCTACCCAACCACCCACACCCTGAATACAAAGATAATGTTAATACAAAAACACAAATGATAATGTACAGCAATATATACAGCATTGATTATAATACAATTCAAAAGAAAATTAAATAACCAAAGTAAATGAATTATAATAAAACAGAATGTTTTCTGGTCCAGGTTATGATGTTTGGGTGCATTTTTAGTAGTTATAAGTTAAACAAATGTCTTTTGTGGTTTCTGAGGCCATTCAAACTAAACACACATTTGAAGATACAATTAGTCCAGAGGGAGGACAGGTAAATTATTGAAAGGGTAAACAAAAGGCTGCCACTTTTAAAGAATTTCTCGCTAACCCCTCTCAGTCTAAACTTGATATTTTCTAATTTTATAAATGAGATCATATCTGTAAGTCAGGCAGAGAATGGAGGAGGTGTAGGGGATTTCCAGGCTATAAGTATCTTTCGCCTGGCTAGAAGTGTAGCAAAAGCAATCATGTATGTCTCGTTTGAACTACAGGTAAGGGGTTCGGCTGGCACTCCAAAAATGGCTTGCAAGGGAATAGGCTGTATTGTTGTGTTTGTGATTTTTGAGAATACATCAAATATTGACGACCAGTAAGATCTAAGCTTTGGGCAGGACCAAAACATGTGGAACATGAGAGATCAGCCTGTGAACCCCCGCAGCGGCTTTAATTAAGATCAGAGTCAGAGTAGATTTCAGATAGTATTGCCTTACTAAAATGAGCTCTGTGAGCACAAGATGAGGAATAACTTTTTCAGCTCAATGCTCCTACCCACCAGTCTTCTGCAAACTCCAACTCCAGTTCTTCCTCCCATTTTGACGTCGTCTTAGAGACAGTCTTTATTTTAAGTCTTTATTTTTGATAAATTTCAGAGATGAGTCTCTTCTGACTTGCGGAAGGTTTGAAAAGCCTCTCCCACAATGAGTGCGGAGGGGGCCTGGGTAATGTATCAAATAGAGTACATACTAGTTGGTGGACCTGGTAATAACGAAATCAATTTGAGCGCGGTAAATCAAACTTAAGGAAAAGAGTTGAAATCGTACAAAGTGTCACCATTATACAAGTCCTTGAAGCAGTTGATACCCTGTCTACCCCAGCGTGCAAAAGTAGAATCTAATGTGGAGGGGACAAAAAGGTGGTTGTTGCTCACCTGTCATTGTAAAAAGAAAAAACAAATGATGATAAAATAAAATAAATATTAATAATTGTCTATTGATTTGCGCTATAAATGTAATTTATGTAGGATTCCAATAATTTCAATCATTTTTATTATCAAAATCGCTGAATTTGCGTATTTCCTGTTCAATTAGAGGGGAGACGCGAGGTGAGGCAGCGAGGAACGGAGCCTCATCTCAGAATGCGCAATCCCTCACAAACTGGGTTGAGTGCATGCGCCTTTTGCTTTCTCACTGTTTGTCACCATTGCACTGCTGCCTCACAGCAAGAAGGTCCTCGATTCCCACCTGGGGTGCTGTTGGCACCGTGCTCCGGTGGGTTATCTCCCAAATAGGAGCCTTTCTGTGTGGAGTTTGCATGTTCTCCCCGTGCTCACTTGGGGTTTCCTCCACCTCACGTCAGTAAGGACCCCCACCAAAAACATGCACACATCATCATCTGACCAGCGATGAACACTTATCACCTGGTCCCCGGGCGCGTCCACGTATGCTGCCCACTGCTCCTGGCTGTGGCCCCGGAGGAAGGACAAGCCAGGATGGGTTAAATGCAGAGGAACCATTTCACCGGCCACCATCCAAAGCATGTGTGTGTGTGTGCAAGCATGTGTTGTAGTGTGGTGTGTTGCGTGACAAATAAAGACTGTTTCTTCGTTTCTTAGTCAATGGGCAAGCTGCCAACTGAATGGTGAATTTAAGCTACTCTATTTGTAAATCTGACTCTGAAAAAGTCAGTGCCTCACCAGCCACGAACTACACCGCACGTCACTGGTCCTAAGATAAATGCCGAGTGGAATTTGAAATACTGATGGAACTGTATCCAGGTCTTTAAAGTCAACAAAACAACAGGGTTTGAAGAGTAGTAGGAAGGAGAGAAAGGGAGAGAGGAGAAGACCAGAGCTGATAGAGAACATGAACGGCATGATTGGGCCTCTAAAGTACACCAATTTGTTTCAGGGATTTTTAGCCAGAAAATAAGTTTCTGGATGTTGGCAGACCAATAGTAATGCACAAGATTGTGGAGTGCAACCCCACCGGCAGACCTAGGTCTTTGAAGAATGGCTTTGCTGATTCTAGGGATATTTCCCTCCCATATGAAGGTGGTGATTGCCTGATCTATAGTACGGAACAAAAAAGACTTGGGTAGAAAAAGAGGAAGGGATTGGAAATCAAAGAAATTTGTGCATAATGTTAACCCTAACACACTGTACTCATCCCGAGAGTAAAAGGGGCAGGCTTCTCCAGCATTGAAAGTCATCTTTCATGTTGGCGATTAAAGGGGTTACATTGGCTTCCGAAAGAGAGGTTTGAGTATGGTGATTTTAATTCCAAGGTATTTGAAACAATGCGGAGACAAACGGAAGCTGTTTATGAATGAATTTATGAAGCTGGATTATTAATTGGGAAACATTCACTTTTTTGAAAGTTCAATTTGTAACAAGATAAGGAGCCCAAATCTTTCAAAATCAATTCAATTGAGGGAATGGAGGCAATGGGATGTGTGAGATAAAGCAAAAGATCATCCACGTATAAGGAAACATTGTGTTCATTACCATAACGGGTAATATCTTGAAAACTGGTTCCATCAAAATCGGTTGAATTGCGATAGCGAAGAGCAAAGGGGATAGTGGGCAGCCTTGGCGTGTCCCACGGGAGAGGGGAAAATATGGAGAGCGCAAAGAGTTAGTTGTAACACATGCTAAGGGGATGTATAGAGCAACCTGATCCATGAAATGAATATTTTGCCATACTCAAATCTTTGCAAAACTGTGAATAAGTAGTCCCATTCTACGTGGTTGAAGGCCTTTTCTGTGTCCAGAGATACAGAAAGGATCTTAATATAATATTTAAGAATCTTTGAATATTGGAAAATGATTGGCAACCTTTCATGAACTCAGTTTGGTCACCAGAAAGGATCTGGGGGCAAATGGTATCGAGACATCTGGCTATCACCTTGGCTAAAATCTTTCCTTCTGTGTTAATTAATGACATTGGACAGTATGATCCACAGTCTGTGGTATTTCTATCCTTTTTAGGAAGAAGTGAAATGGATTTAACAAGACTCATTAAACACTTGTATAAGATTTGGAATGAGTTTTCTACTGAACTTTTTATAGATCTCTGTCCGATACCCATCTGGACTTGGTGCCTTGCCACTTTGCATTGATTGAATATTCTCTGACTTCAGGTCTAGTGGGCTATTAAACTCATCAGCTACCTCTCGATCAATAGAGGGGAATTCCAGGCTGTTTAAGAAATGATCCATGCATTTTCTATTGGAGGGCGGTTTTATAAAGAGAAGAATAAAAACACTCAAAAGCTTTGTTAATGTCTTGAGGCTTGGAGATAATGTTGTTACCGCTATCCCTTATCTTTGGAATCGGACGAGAGGCCACTTGGCGCTTAAGCTGATGAGCAAATAATCATCTGTTCTTGTCCCCATATTCATAGAACAGACCATTAGAGTGCAGCAACAAGCATTCTGCTTTTGTTGTTGATAGTAGATTGAACTCTGACTGTAAATCTAGTCTCTGTTTATATAGCTCTGAAGAAGGGTTTGTGGCATATTGGATGTCTAGCTGAAGTATAGCATCTGCAAGTTCTTGTAAATGTTTTTGTTCGTTTTTGTTTATGTGAGATACTTGTGAGATAATCTCACACACAGAACTACTTTTAAGGTGTCCCACAACAGTGAGTGAGAAATTGAGTCCGATCTATTGGTAATTATAATTAATTGTAATTATTTGAAATTGTCACAGAAATTTTTGTCAGAAATTAGCAAGGTATCCAATTTCCAGAGAGGGCGGTCTTTTCTATTTAGAGTAAAGGACACGTCCATCTGTAGGGGTGCATGGTTGGAGATAAATTGCTAAATATTCAATGCAGTGGACAGTCTACGAGAGTACTATCAATAAAAATAATGTCTATGCGGGAGAAAGTGTGGTGAACATGTGGGGGGGGGATGCTTTTGAAAGTGGATTTGACAGCCTCCACAGGTCCACACATCCATTTTCTCTCATAAAAGTGGTTCAACGCCGACATTTTCGAGAGTGCTGAGGGTTTAGTGCTAGACTGGTCCAAAACTGGATCCATGACACAATTGAAATCACCTCCATAGATTAGCTGATGTGTGTTCAAATTAGGGAGAGAGGAGAGCAACTTAGTTATAAAGTTGGTATCATCCCAGTTTGGGGCATAGGCACTCACAAAGAGAACTTGGGTTTGAAATAAAATGCCCGTGACAGGTAGTGAATTGCGTTTTTTATTAATGATTATGGCTGCCCCCCTGGCCCCTGTGTCGAAATTGGAGTGAAATACCTGGCCGATCCAAGGTTTGCTTAGCCTCCATGCTCCGGTGCCTTTTAGTGGGTTTCTTGTAAAAACATGTTATCAGCTTTCAAGTTATTCAAATTAGTAAAAATCTTCGAGCCCTTCCTAGTGTCAGAACAAATGGGAAGAAGAATGAGTGGACTGACAAATCTCCTTTTAATTGTATTTTTAACTCTACAAATGTAAATATATATTGGCCAGAGATTAAACATGCACACACCCCACTCCCCACAAAACATAGACCCCACACAAAAAAAAAGTGAAAATACAGTCAGGACAGTCCCAAACACGAAAAAAATCCCATCCTAGGTTCTCTTTCCCAAACAAAGAGAGCTGGAGGCATTTACTGGTAAACCGCCAGTGCATCTCAACGAACATTGCTTACTTTGGAACAGTAGGTTCAATTAACCCCAGAAAGCTTGGCCCCCTAAAACTAACTATGGGGGAGTAAAATAAAATAACATCAATAAACATTTCGCTATGAAGTATTGTAGGGAAACTAAAGTAAATAAAATCATGTTCTAGAACACGTATTATGGAATAAGGAACAAGGGTTAATCAACATAGGCTGCAATAGAAATTAAATACAATTAAACCTTATTACTGTAGGTCTAATCGTAACAACTTTGTATTATGGCAAAGTAAACTCAGGAACAGGGTAGCCTGAGTCTGAGCGGGTTTGTTCAAACTGCCCACACGGTACTTAGGTGGTGCTCTACCACCCTCTATGGGTGTTGGTAGGTATTCTACGCTTTCACTATCACTTTCACTTTCCCCATGTCCGGTAAAGTATACAAAGTTTAAAAATCCAATGACTGTCAAATTCCAGTTAAACTTCAACCTAGAGTTAAATAGAAAATCCGTAATTTATATAATTATTAGAAAATGCTAATAAAGAATATTTCAAATATGTAAAGGAATGTAATCTAAAATAAGTCGTTTAGTCGACAAGCACCTAGAAATAAAGTTCCAGTCTTTACAGCCTTGTAGTCTTCTTACCTCGAAAACATCGTTACTGCGTAATGTGAGCACTTCAATCGTGCCAGTTAGAGTCGTAGAAAGTTTGGGCAGTGGAAGGAGAGTCAAAATACAAAGTTTGTCTATCAGAATCTAGGCAAAGCCGAGCAGGGTAGAGGAGTCTGAAACGTACTGGACGGACCGATCACACTCTCAAATTGGCTCGGAGTGAACGGTTATCCACTTTGTCATCCAGCAAAACATACTCGGATTGAAGTTTGGCGCACGTACCCACTAGCTCTGCTATCCACTCTATTCAGAGAGTCCGGTTTCCACGTCTGCCATGTGTCAGCCATGTAGTTCCATGGAAGACTGTATTGCACCCAAGGATGCGTTTACCAGTGCTAGAGCCAAGTTTAGCAGAGAAGTTACCGTAGCAGTCATATTGCTGAGTAGAGCTGACTGGAGATTTTCTAAGTCGCTGGGTAGCTTGGTAGTGCTGGCTGGCTGGCTAATGACAGTTCCACTCGACATTTTATCAACTTTCTTTGACTTTCCTGCCATATTGTGAAGTGAAGTGTCGTCTCTGTCAGTAGGTTCCAAATGTGAAGTTATAAATTGCTGTTGACTCACCCCATGTATTGAATTAAAAGAAAAATGTGCAGGAGCCACGTTTCTGACAACTACCCCATCTTCATGCTCAACCGTCATTGTTCCCTTTCGATCATGTTCAGTCAATAGAGGCCACTATGTAGGCCTCAATTGACTGAACATGATCAAAAGGGAACAATGACTTTTATTACAGATTACAATGTATTGTCCTTTTTGTGGATTCAACCTGCATTCTGAAACGGCTTTCTGCAGTTTGTGTGGCAAGAACATAAATTTCTTCTATGATGCTTAGGTATCCACATTCTATACTATTTGAGTATAGATCATAATACTGGATGAGTGAATAACAGGATTAGCAGTGATCTATGCACTTTCTTAATGATATTTGATTGTGCATTTTGAAGCAGGAAGCATAGGAAAAGTGCACTGGCTTCATTCCAGAACTTCTGGAGTTTAAAAGAGAAGGAGAGACAATCATGTTTCTGAAGGTGACTTTTCTTTGCTGATTTAGGCTAATATTTTTGCTGGTAGTCCATTCTGTCATGTATTTGTAGTGTGTCAATGAACCTGTTCACAGTAGCCTACCTCTCTGCTCTGTAGATTTCAGTAGGTATTATGCGGATGGTAGATGGAGTGCTGAAACCTGTCAGGGAAATAGTACTACCCATTGTAATGCAACCAGGCTCAGACGCAGAGCAATTGCACAAAGCTGGCGAGTAAAAAATGAAGGACTTCAACAGAAATTTACAAGATGGTTCCTACCTTCTGCTCTTCCCTGATGCTACAAAGATAACTAATCTACCAGGGACAGAAACATCCTTTTCTCTGCAACACTACAAGGAGGCAGTGGGGAAGGCGTACCAACGCAACACAGTACGGCTGAAGATTTCCTCACCAAATGTAAGCGATTCTGAAATTAATAACCAAAGATGAGCTCTTTAATTTATTAGTATCTCAAGTAAATTGGTTGATTGTTCAGATTCCTTCCACATCATGAGAAAAATATCTTGTGAAATACAAGATCATGTCTGATCTTGTTTTTCACAGCTCAGCAATTCAACTTGGACTCCACAGATTCAGAGGTGATCATTACAAGCAGAAGTGCTGCTGAAATCAATTTGGCTGATACAGTAGTGAGCATAACATTTGACATGTTGTACCTGCTTACATGACTCAAGTGCAGGTCAGAGATGGTATGCCCTTTACCAGTGTTGGTCAGGATGCTCATCATATGATAGATATTAACATTGTTTATATTGTAGGTTCTGTCAAATAAAATCTTAAGTGCAACTCTTCTGCCCTTGCCACGTTTGTGTACATAGCTATACAGCAAGCTATAACTCTCCCAATAAAGGAGACAAGAGCATACAAGTATGCAGATTAATGCTCAATCTCTGTGCAAATGCAGTAACCTGTCAATAAGTTGTCATAACTTTTACACTGTGTGCAAACAGGATAAACTCACGGATTCTGTTTCCTCAAGGGCAATAATGAGGCGGATGGAAGGAGATGTGGTGTTAGTCCGTGGTGTAGTCTGACTCGCATGGTGTTCTTCTGTGAGGTTTAATGGCAGTTTGCATCCAAGATGATGATGATGATGATTTTCTTCTGTGTGGTTTAACAGCAGCTGGGGTGGTGTTTGTATAGCTGGCTGATTGTGTATGGTACAGAGTTATGTCACATAGCTGTAACAGTGCTATGAAGAAATAGGGAAAGTGCTATGAGAGGTATGAGGGTCCTTGATGGAAGGGTGTGAAATTCTAGCAAAGCTAGTTATTAAATGGAGCAGTTCTGTCCACTTGACTTTCTTTCAAGGTAGCTTTCTGATATTACTATTATTTATAATTTTTGTATTTCAAATGAGTGAAGGTCATCTCATACTTTTTTAGATCCAGAATGCATCCTCATTAGAGACACTGCAGACTGCTGGGTGCTTTATTATGTCAGTAGAGGAAAGCACTCGGTTGTGAAGGAGTACCTCGGGTGGTATATAATTGACAGGAACCACAGTGCAATAGAAAAGTATTTCTGCTTTTTATTGCTGCTAAAGAAAAACATTGTTCAGCGTAGAACATGGTGTCACTGTCTCATTCCCATGCTTAGTAGTTGCTACATAGTGCACATTTAACTTAGCAGACAACCTGTTATTGTATTTCAGATTCATGGATGGACTTGCCAGCTTGTAGTTTTTAACAGCACTGCAGCAGCATCCTATGGTCCTCACCCCTGTTCTCTGCCATTTGGATAACAAGTTATCTGCTACGGACATCGAACATCTGTTCCGACCAGAGTTTAGTCCAGATGGTAGCAACAAGAGGGTCTAGGAGGACAAAACAAGAAGCTTTTGGGCGGACTACCTTCTTGATTGCGAAGGATTGTAAATGTCCTCTTTAATTGTCAAATTTTATCCACACAAATGTTAATGAGAAGTACCAGTGTTGTTGTGGATACTATTTGTAGTCAATTCATTCCAAGGCTTTCTATTTTTAGAGAATTACAGTGCGGTAACACTGGAGGAGGTCTTCATGTTTGCCACAGGTGTGCCATGCATGCCTCCTGCTGGTATGGAACCTCAGCCACACCTTCAATTCCTTACCAGTTCAAAACTCCCTATTGCAAATGCATATGCTGACAATTTAAAACTGTCTCTCTTGGAGCACTACAACACCTTTTAAAGCAAACTCTGGGATTAAGAATTCCCCCAGCTTTGGATGCACTTAACCAGTCCTCAACTGTGAGTCCCTTGAACCAAACCTGTAAAGGCAGACAAGAAGTAGATAACTACATTGTCATTGAATTACCTATGTAGTAAAAGTTACTGTTGAAATAAAAGGCTTTATGTTTGCACTTGTACTGCGTTAATAGAAGTGGACAAACGTTCAAGCCGGTTTTGCACATTTGCATGTTTTTTTTGTGTGTAGTTTGGTATGAAAGTTAACACAACACATAATCAATTAAATGTCAGAAAGTGTTGTGTAAGTCTCATTTATGACTTTTTAGAAAACAACACTGATGACTACATCATATTATTTAGTTTGTCAGATTTTATGAAGACCGGCTGTATACTTTACATGTTTTATGTACTTTAAGCTTGTACTTTTAAATAACCAAAAATAATAACAGTAACTTTCCCAGACTGCGGACTCTTCTTTCTGTTTACTGTTTATTGTATCTTAAGTCATGAAAAAGAGTTTTTGCATGTACTGTACTTCAGAGTCTCACCTTACAAATAGGCTATATTAAAGATCAGCCATGTTCTGCAGGGTGATGTAGTTCTCTACAGCAGATTCCCATTGTAGGTGTCAAACCATGTTGTCTCTGCAATTGTTCAAAGCGAGTTTGCTGCTCATCTCCAACAGGAGTTGCTTGTGCTGGCATGAGGCTGTCGAACTGGCTCAGGGCTTATGTAGATGCTTGGAATCCACAATTCCTTCCGTTAAATTTAGGAGCAAGTAAAGAGAAATGTCCACAGTATCACTGACGGTGCATCACATCAACAAAGCTTAGTTATTTTTCAAATTTATTTTAATTTTACTGTCATTCCAACCATCTCCGGAGTTTCACAGGATCAGGATGCAGAGACACTAAAAGACAAGAGATGTCAAAAGTCAACATGATCTGAAGTTAAAATAAGTAACAAATAAATATTTGTGCAATGTGCTACAAATTGAAGCATTTGTGTAATTTCAAAGTGACAGCCTGAGGGAATAAGCTATTGTGCATTCTGGTAGTGCTAGCTTAAATCTTGTTTAAAAGTTGTTTGTTCATCATGGCATTAGGCTCATGCTGCCTTGTTGACTCCAACTGTAATATTACATCAGATTGAAACTTGAGGCTTCTATTCTATTATTTAATCAAGGAAATTACTTATTACTCAGCCATTTAATTTGAAAACTGGTGTTCCCTACATGGTAGACTAAATGTAATAATACATATTCTCAAGCTTGCCGTCTGCTGATCAATTGCACTTGTTTTAAACGATTGATTGAAATGTCTGCTAGCACCTGTTTGAACGTGTTGAAAAATACACATTTGCATAGAACGATCTCTACTGTTAATCTCCTTTCGTTGTTACAACAGCCTCATATCACTTGGTCTCTATACATGGGTACAGCTTGGGTTACATTCCTCTGATTGACTAATGTGAAAATAATATTCAAAAGAGGTAGTGTGTCCAAATGGCAATAATCAATAATCGATCGCGGATGGCGTCGTTATCTCGGAAGGATGAATAAATAATAAAATAAATAAAAATGCAAAAATTGTTCGCCCCCCCCCCCCTTTCTAAAAAGAATGGGATATTATTACTTGAGATAGGTAAACATATATTTTGAATAGTTGTGTGTGTTTTTGTGTGTGTGTGTGGGGGGGGGGGGGGGGGGGTTACCTGTTGCTCGTTAGACCAATCAACAAACAACAGGCGTACAGCCACACTGATCCTGGGCCCAATTACCTAGACCCAGAACAGGTGTGGCTGCTCAAACCACACCATAGTTTAAGTATATATAGCTACTTTCACACATGCACTGCAGCCCTGAAATTATCCGGACATTACCAGGAGGAGCTGTATGTGTTCGACTTACTGCATTATGTTTTAGGAATCAGTTAGTTGGTCAAGTAGAAATTCTTAAATAGCTACTGGGTTCAGTCTAGGACATATTGTGTGTAATCACCGGGTGCATTGCATTCACATTTCAGTGCATATATGTATGAAAGTATGTATATGTATGTGACGAATAAACCTCTTGAATCTTGAAATGTCCGAATCATTTGGATCAGGCATTATCCGGAATTTACCCAGTAGTACTGAGTCTGTGTAATGTGGGATTGAGTGGTATGTGTGAACAGAGCAGGTAATTGTCAGGAGCATTCACAGCGACCGAGTGGGCGTGTTGCGCGTTGATGATGTCTCTATCATGAATATATCCTACCCGAATAGCACATATACCCTGAGTAGTGTTTTCCCACGTCAAGGTGATATCCTAGCCCCGGAGAACCGGTCTGGAGATATTTTCTTTGTTAACAACTATTTCGCCTATTCCCAGAATAGCGTTTTTCCTTGCCAAGGCGATATCCTAGCCCCGGAGAACCGGTGTGGAGATCTTTCAGTTATCTGATATTGCTTTCAGATAGGCCAAGGCTGTTTTAATACAGTGCACACAAAGCCACGAGTATTCACATTTCAACAACAAGGCAATTCAAAGTGTATTAAATAAAACATCAGAAGCATCAAGATGAAGTGCAAAAGAAACACATTGAAAAAGGCAGAACACATTATAAAGTTCAGAATTAGAATGCATAAAATCAAGTAAAGGTGACAGTGCAAGAAATTAATATTTGGTTTAGTAAAAGGCAGTGGCAAATATAAGTATTCAGCCTTGATTTAAAAGAGGTGAGAGTTGCAGTGGACCTAAACACTTTTTTATTTTAATTTTACTGCTCTTTTCTAGTTATTCAGATCCTTCCCTTGTGACTTCTTTGTATGAATAGACAAAATGTCTAGGGGCACTAGGGATGGGATGAAATATCGTAGTACGATATATCACGGTTCCAAAAGGTCAAAATATGCATCGGCAGGCAGAAAAACAAACTGCGATATTAACTATCTGCTGTGAATCCTAGGGGTGCAACAGATCACAAAACCCACGGTTCGGATTGTATCACAGTTTGAGTCACGGATCCAATCATTTTTTGAATCAGCAAAAAAAAAAAGGAAGATTAACTATAACTTTGCTTTCCATTTATTCTGTAAAACACGGACAGCAGGGAACTTTTTCCCATGGTCTTAAATAAAAACAACATTTAAGATGTCCAATGTTTAAATACATATTGAAATATATACAATTTTCAATACTCAATTGTTAAAATAAAGCTTAAAGCAATATGAGGCACACATGATATCTTCTTCCTTTAAAAATGGCAGTGAAATATGAAAAGATCCACCTCTAGTAAATTAATTTAATTCCAATAAGAAACCAGTATCATGTTCAATTTCGAGCTACCGTCGATTTTGTAGAGAAGTCTGCATCTCTCAATCGAGAATCAGAATCAGAATCAGAAATACTTTAATAATCCCAGGGGGAAATTACTTAATACACATTGTATTTGTTTATTAGCGGATCTTGACCACTCCAATATGGCGGAACGCAGATGCAAAGCTGCGACATACAGCAGCTCATTCCCGACAAGTAGCAGAAACATAGGTACATACAGTAAACCAATCAGTGCGCTTAGAGTAAAGGACAGCATGCATCTGTCTTGTCTATCTTCTTTTCACTGCAACTCTGCATCGAGAATTAGGGAATTATTACTTTGAAAAATAAAAGAGGCAGTAAAACTCTATTTCACTACGATGGTTAAAATTTGCAATTAATCAGCGGTTCACATGCGTGCCGAACCATGGGGGGCAATCCGTACGGATCACGGATCCGTACGGATCACTGTGAAGGGATTCACTGGTGGTATAACGGAACACAGATGATCATCTGTGTTCCGTTACACCACCAGTGAATCCCTTCACAGTGAATATCTAACTGAAGCTCTCTTTCATATGATACACAGGAATTCAAAGAAAATAGTAGTAGTATAGATAATAGTAATAGGATCTTTTTAAATTGTACTTAATAATTATTCATTACTCAATATATTCATTAGTGACTGATACCTTTTCCTGTTGTTACTAGTACAATTTTTTGTTTTACCAGCAAATGTGTTTTTTAACCGTCATGAGAAATTACTAGACTGAACAGCTTGTTGATAGTTTAATTTAAAATGTTACCAGTAAAAATAAAAATGTTACAAGTAACAATTGGAATAGTGACTAGTATCTAATAAATAACTACTAATATCTAATACATGTTGTCTTATACAACCAAAATAGTTACTAGTAACTGTTGAAATAGCAACTCGTAACTAAAATATACACCGATCAACCACAACATTAAAATCACCACTAATAACACTAATATTGTGTAGCTCCGCCTCATGCCGCCAAACAGCGCTGACCCATCAAGGCATGGGCTTCAGACACTGAAGGTGTCCTTAAGTATCTGGCACCAAGCTGTTAGCAGCAGATCCTTTAAGTCCTGTAAATTGCAAAGTGGGGATGGCTTGGGAAGATTTACAATTAAATCGTCAATCGGCGATCGACTCCATCAATCGGCGATCGACTCCATCGATCGTGATTGAAATTGATGACAGGCATTTTCTATTATTATTTTTTTTTATCCGCCAGGAAAATTCCGAGCATTGAAACGGTGTAAGTGCAGTTTACCGTGTTCTGAAAGTGGAGCAGAGAGGGCAAGAGGGAGAGAGGGGCGGAGGCTTTCCCTCTCTCTGCTCAGAGCTGTCCAGTAACCACTGGTGATCAGATCTCACTTCCCCGCTCTACAGGCCTGTGCAGGGACTTTGAGGGGCAGGTGCTCAAAAAAAAAGAAAAGAAAAGGCACATGGACCCCCAATTCTGGTTCTAAGCATTTTGCCGCTCTGGGCACATCGGAGCCGCTGTGTGCACATCGCAGGTGCACTGAGGTGCGAGGTTCATGAGGTGTTCCTCATGAATATAGCTTGCCCAGACAATCCGCTACCTTAATTCCCATTCACGCTTGAAAAAAAATGTGCCCAACAAAAAGTGCATGGAGAGCATGGGTCAGGTGCTCGGGCACCCCCCCCCCCCCCAGCACATACCTGCCGTTCAATATGCAAATATTGTGATTATAATATAGCAATATATTACATAATCTTATAGAGAAAGATTGATTTAATTTCCTTTGTTTCTTACTTGTATGAAAAATTAAAAACGTAAACTTAACAGACAGTCCAGACAGTGGACCAGGAAAACTCGAACAGCAATTCGGCACATGGCCTCTTCCTGCCAAAGTTATGACAGTAAATGAAGGAGGAAAGGAGAGGGATGTGACCAAGAGGGTGTTGGGGGTGTGTTTAAAGCGGGTGCTGGTGTGTGTGTGTGTGTGTGTGTGTGTGCAGCTGTAGAGACACCCCTCAACCGCAGGAAAGCCCGGAGTACCCTGCCCTGCAGCCACAGAAGGCCCCCACAGAAGCCAGAGCAACACCCATGCCCAGCCCCAAGGCCCCATAACCCAGTCCTGGAGCATGCGAGGAGACCCTACACCCCTGAGGCGCACACATACAATGCAACCCACCCCCACGTGCAGGCACAAGATGCAGCCACAGGCGCAGAACCAAGCAAGAAGCAAAGGCGAGGCCAGCCCCACCACAACCGGCCAGACGCCCCAGCCCCTCTAGCTGCATGCCCCAAGTGCCCATCCACGTAGCTGAGTGTGCTCAGGGCAGGACACCTGGATGTCAGATACCCCCCCCCCCCGCATCCCACCGACGGCCAGATATGTGGGCCCTCCACCTCCCCCGGCACCCGGGGCACCTGCCACAGAGAAGCCAGGGAGCGGGAGCGGAGGCCAACAGCCGCACTCCAACCCACACCCACGACAGCAAGCGACCTCCCAAAGGCCCTGGATGGCACCCGGCGGCGCTCGCCGCAGCCCCACCGGGTCGCAGCATGCCAGTAATCACCCGGCGCAAGGACTCGAACTCAGCCGGCAGGGGGGACCACCCATGGGCCAACCACACCCCCACACAAACCCACCAGCACCCCGCCACCCCGAAAAACCCAAGTGGTCAATGTGTGCTGTTGGCGATTGCAGTTAATCCAAGCAAGTCGAACCCAAACGCACGACACAGGGAGACGGGAGGCAGGCAAAGGATGTTTATTAGCCGGGACGGTGGAGCTGGCCGGGGGGACCCGGTCGGGTGGGGATGGAGCAGGGCAGGGCAGGGATGATGATGACCAGGAGATGGGGTCCAGGATCCGGGTGGAGAGACGGGGAACCAGGCTGGATGGAGATGGACGGAGAGCCTTGGTCGACGAGCGGAGACAGGCAGGTAAACCGGGCTGGCTGGATTCTGAGAGACAGACTGGGTCGACGAGAGGAGACAAGCGGGTAAGGGGAAGACTAGACAACGAGACATAAACTAGGAACTAGGAATAGGCACTAGGAACTTGGAAGGGAGCCAATAGCGATACAACTCGGGGAAAGCTAGTTGACGGTCTGGCAAGGAATGACTAGGAAGCTGGGACTAAATACTGTGCAGGTAATTGATCCCAGGTGTGTGCAATTGGGCTTGAGTAGGGAGCTGCAGATGGGGCAAGGGCGGCCTCTAGTGACGCTGGGAGGCCGTGGGCCTAACAGTACCCCCCCCTCTACGGATGCCCCTTGGCGGACACCTGGAGCCTGAAGGGCGAGTTCGGTTGAAATCCCGAATGAGGGAGGCATCCAGGATCTGTCTCCGGGGGACCCAGGAGCGTTCCTCCGGGCCGTATCCCTCCCAGTCCACGAGGTACTGGGAGCCCCTCCCCTGGCGCCGCACGTCCAGCAGGTGCCGCACTGTGTAGGTCGGGTGGCCGTCGATGGTGCGGGGGGGTGGTGGGGCCTCGGCGGGGAGGGAGAGAGGGCTGGAAACCACTGGCTTGAGCAGGGATACATGGAAGGTAGGGTGGACACGGAGGGAGGGAGGGAGACGGAGGCGTACGGCACAGGGGTTGATGATTGACTCAATGGGAAAGGGGCCAACATACCGGGGAGCGAGTCTTTGGGAGTCCACCTTGAGGGGCAAGTCCTTTGTGGAGAGCCATACCATCTGTCTGGGGACATATGTGGGTGCGGACACACGGTGCCGGTTCGCCTGCCGCTGGGACCTGGCAGAGGCCCGGAGTAGGGCAGAGCGGGCCCTCCTACATGTCTTCCGACAGCAACCAATGTGGGCCTGGACGGAGGGTAGGGCGATCTCAGCCTCCTGGGCAGGGAACAGCTGGGGTTGGTAGCCCAGAGAGCATTGGAAGGGCGACAGGCCGGAGGAGGCGTTCACCAGGGTGTTGTGGGCGTACTCGGCCCATGGCAGCTGGTCGCTCCAGGAGGTGGGGCTGGTGGTTGTCAGGCAGCGGAGCATGGCCTCCACCTCCTGGTTCGCCCGCTCCGTCTGGCCGTTGGTCTGGGGGTGGAAACCGGAGGAGAGACTGACCTGTGCCCCCAGAGCCAGGCAGAAGGCGCGCCAGACCTTGGAGGTGAACTGGGGTCCTCTGTCCGACACCACATCTGCCGGGATGCGGTGGCGGCGGAACACCTCGGCCACCAGCAGGTCTGCGGTCTCCCTTGCCGATGGTAGCTTGGGCAGGGCGAGGAAGTCGGCCGCCTTAGAAAAACGGTCCACCACAGTGAGGGTGGTAGTGTTGCCCCGGGATAGTGGAAGACCGAAGGTGACGAAGTCCAGGGCGATGTGGGACCAAGGACGAGTCGGGATGGGTAATGGGCGGAGGAGGCCGGAGCGGGGTCGGGTGGAGGTCTTGGACCGGGCGCAGGTGGGACAGGCCGAGACGGAGGACCGGGTGTCAGGGAGCAGGGTCGGCCACCAGAAGTGCTGGCGGACGACGGCCAGGGTGCGGGTGATCCCGGGATGGCAGCTGAGGCGGGAGGCATGGGCCTACTGCAGAACCTGGGAGCGTGCGGAGTCGGGGACGAACAGGCGGTTAGGGGGTCCGGTATCTGGGTTGGGCTGGTGCTCCTGCGCTTGGGTGACGAGGGACTCAATCTCCCAGGTGTGTGTGGCGGCAAGGCACAGGGGTGGATGGATGGGTTCTGGATCCCCTGTCTTCTCCTCTGGCGCGAACACACGGGACAGGGCGTCAGGTTTGGTGTTCTTGGTTCCTGGGCGGTAGGATAGGGAGAAGTTAAACCGGCCAAAAAACAACGCCCACCTGGCCTGCCGGGAGTTGAGCCGCTTCGCCGTCCGGATAGAGGCCAAGTTCTTATGATCGGTCCAGACGACGAAGGGATGGATTGCTCCCTCAAGCCAGTGGCGCCATTCCTCCAGGGCTAGTTTTGACGGCCAGTAGTTCTGGCGGCCTCCTTGCTACAAACTGGGTGGTCGAAGACTCTCCTCATTTCGCGGGTGAACAGATCGTAGGAGAGACTCACGGGGCCCCCTTGACTCCAAACCGCAGAACTCCAGCCGAGAGCCCCCCCTATATTGTGAAAGAAATATGGATCGCCCTCATTGGGGCCATAAATATGAGCTATGGTTATTTGCTGAAGCGTCTCACATTCCAACTAACAAACCTAACGGGTGTCATTGAGGTTAGT